>NC_139516.1:136293205-136333205 GCF_947247035.1 Vipera ursinii | reverse complement strand
ATATATATATATATATATATATATAGAGAGAGAGAGAGAGAGAGAGAGAGAGAGAGAGAGAGAGAGAGAGAGAGACAGAGAGAGAGACAGAGAGAGACAGAGAGACAGAGAGACAGAGACAGAGACAGAGAGAGACAGAGACAGAGACAGAGAGACAGAGATATTTCACTTATTTTACTCATACATTTAATATTTCTTCTTTCTTGTTTTTTTCTTAATTTTTCTTCCTCATATCTCAGGACACTACAAGAGGAGTTGTTCCATTCTCCAACTTCAACTCAAAACTGTAAGTTAAAGATAAATCAGGGAGACAACTTTATTGATTTTACACCCCCAAACAAGAATTTATGATGGAACAACCTGCTGTGGTATAAGGCTTTGGGGGCTTGTTTAGATAACTTTCCTTGTTAAGACAGATTTTCTGAATATGATATCCCTCAGATGTGTTACAGCTATACAACACATTAGGAATAAATATAGACTATCTTTGTTCTTCATTATCTCTCATAATTTAATGTGGATTGGATGCATTCCTGAGAATCTCAAACTTTGTTTGTTTTTTATCCCTGTAAATCTGTCTCATAGGTTCTGGGTCTTAGATTTTATTACTAGACAGTCATTGATACCTCATCCTCTGGTTCATATTCACACTGACCAATCCTAGTTAACACACAAGACCAGTACCTTCAATTACTGTATACCTGAAGGAACAACATGCACTAGCCAAATATACTTATCTGCTTGGCTAATTTGAGAAGACCCGAAATAAAGTGTTATTCCACGGATGTCAAACATGATCGCATCACTTGATGTATCGTGACATATTATGACATTTTTTGCCTTTGCGGAGCCAGGGTGGGCATGGCCTGCATGTGACACACTGAGCCCGCAGGCCACCAGTTTGATACCCCTCTGTTATTATAAGTTGTGATCAACTTGTGCTGCACTAATCCCTAAATTAGTCAGAAGTTGTAAGGTGGTTCTCATTTAAAATAAACACACACAGAGAGAGACTCACTCAGCCTACCACCTGTGTAATGTGTCAGTCTCTGACAATCTCAAATCCATTCAAGGCCAAGCCACTCAGGTTTCTTCCATAAACCACATATTAAAGAAGTAATTGTGTATTACTTATTATTGCAATATGAAGATAGATAACCTGAAAATGCCTATAGCTAATGTCTAAATAGGGTCTGGAATCCAGGATTATCTAATTTAAATCTAAATATTACATCACAACATTAGATAGAATTTTATACCTAAAAATTAGAATGAATAACCTATTGCTCCAAACAAAGAGAAATACACTACTTGAAATTGATGGTAGGGAAAATGTTTCATTGGTTACTACACAAAAGATCTATAGGTTCAAAATCAGGAAAAAAATATTTTTTTCAGAATTTTCTCATTTCATTCATAAAAAAAATTAAATGTGAAAATGTTCAAATACTGAATCTATGATATTTGTTCTGAAATAATACATCACAGCAACAGATATATGAGACAGAGCTCAATACTAGGGGAATCTGGATTTAAAGCTTCATGAAGCAAACAGCAAATTTGTACATTCAGTCTATCAGTTTTTAACTAACAGTTCCATTGAAGTCATTGCTGTAAATCTCAAAGCTTTCAAATTTTATTTTCTAATGTAGAGTACTGAATGTACTGAAATTCTGTAGTTTCCTCCAATCTTTCATCTCTAAAATGAATCTTCACTTTCTCTGCCCATCTGTCAATTTTGAAGAAATCTGGATGGGGGAGGCTTGAAAACTCATTTTTAAGAACTCAAGAAATGTAAGAAATGCTGTAAGGTTTTCAAAGGAACAATAGATAAAGAAAATGGTTAACTTATCGAGAGTGGTTAGAATAGAAACATGGAGAATATAAGATGAAATCAAGAGAGCAACTGGCTGCAGATATTTTAGTTTTCAATGATTTTTGTACGATGGTTAAGTTGAAGATTTAAGGTAGATAATAGGATTTTTGGACCTAAGCTGCAAAAGAGAGACTTTGAAGTTGAGCTACATGAAAATGATGAACAAGTAATTGATAAATGTATAAACTTTTATTGAAATTTGAAACAGAAGAATAAGTGAAAGACTGTGTGATAAAATAGGCTGAGCTTTGGATACATTGTAGTGAAGGAACAGTAAGAAAATATTTGGTTAAAAGGACTTAAATTTACATTGTTATATAATCTAAAAGAGATTTTTTTAATAAAATGATATAACAACTCAAGAAACATTGTTCCAGTATGTATAAAGGCACGTCGAATTTATGTTGGAAATATGGACAACATGAAACATCTTTTTTTTCTTTCATTTTAAAGATCAAAATTTAATTGAAAACAGAATTTTTCTTCCTGGGATTAATGGCAAGCCAATTAGAAAAGAGACATTGAAGGATTTTTTTGGGGGGGTTGGTTTTTTTTTTACATGATTACTGCTGTGAGACTATTGTATGAGTGGAGATGGAAAGGCTCTGAAACATCCACAATGGAGA
This sequence comes from Vipera ursinii, assembly GCF_947247035.1. Classification (NCBI taxonomy): domain Eukaryota; kingdom Metazoa; phylum Chordata; class Lepidosauria; order Squamata; family Viperidae; genus Vipera; species Vipera ursinii. Next base: position 136,330,703 of record NC_139516.1, on the reverse strand, counting down.
AATGGTTGATGGAGATGGCAGAACTAAAAGAGATGACAAAATTAACTTGGTTGATCAGAGAAAGATCAACAACTGAATTACTGGAAACCCATTATGGACTTCTGACCAGGAGAGAGGGAGTGAGAGGGAGAAAGGGAGGGGAGAGGAGAGAGAGGAGATGAGATGAGATGAGATGAGAGGAGATGAGGGGAGAGGAGAGGAGAGGAGAGGAGAGGAGAGGAGAGGAGAGGAGAGGAGAGGAGAGGAGAGGAGAGGAGAGGAGGAGAGGAGAGGAGAGAGAGAAATGAGCTTGTGTTTTATGGGTTTGAAGATTAGAAAGGGTAACTTGGAAAGCTTTCCATCTTGCCTAATGGCCTACTCTACCCCTCTGAAATGTAGGATAGTAAATATAAAAAAGTTCTAGGGGACTGAACGGCTCTGCCCTGAGTGATTCTGGAGAGGTGGAAACTACAGGACATATTCTTCCTCTGCTGCTCACTTTATGGAGACTCCAAACCAGATACATGCTTCCTCTGATTATTAGACATCCTGTTGCCCAGATTCAGTCTATGCTCAGAGATGGAGTACCCCTTATTATAGCATATATAGCTAGATTTTGTACAGCAGTATAGAAGATTCATCAAACTCTGATGGGCCAATGTCTATCAATGTATTCCCTGTAAGTGCAATTTATTTATACTTTTGATGTTATCAGTTTACTGATATTAATAATTTTAGAAACCTTTACTTTGTTGTAATCTTAGCTATCATACTTAAAACAATTTTAGTCTTTACATTATAATTTCCTATAGGCTATACCTGGATCTCACTTATTAGACACTAGATAGGTTATTTTACAAATGTATTTTAACTCTGTCTTAAATTTAATTTGTTTATTATTGAATGTCTTTGACTGCAATAAACTAAACTGAATACTGGGGATGCTTTAGCACTGCAACAAATTTGGGAAGAAAGGGTAACTTATGGAAAGAAGGAAATTATTATGTAACTTTACATTAGAGAGAGAGGCAAAATATAAATATAGTCAAAACTGCTGTTGAGAAGATCAGAAGCTGCTTCTTTATAATCTTTCTATTTTCTGTTATCAGGTTTCTGACGTATGGGCTTTTCAAGTGACTCTGAGGCATTGCTTACCTTAAAAGTCCTTTATTAGCCTAATACACCGGCAAATGCTTGCTCGAAGGAAGCTGGAATCTAAAATCTCCGCCCCTTGCACAATATATTAAAACACAATTCTCCACCTTTCTAATGTTGTCATTAATCATATTCTCCAAATAATTTAAAGAATCAGTCTCTCTTCCATTAAAAAACCCACCAAGGTCTTATCTTCTCTAGTTAGAGATGGCCTTGAAAGGTGCAATCCTACTTGTCCCCCCTCCCAACCTTATACTAAATGTCTTGTCAAGTAATAACATTCGATGTTAGCAGCATTGACATCTGGGCCCCCTTACAAAAAGGACAGATCCTGTAATGTAAACAAAACACAAGTTAGGAACTGGCTTTTGGTTTGTTGGGGTGTTTCTCATAAAACCTTTTGATAAGTCTGTCAGCTTTCACATCAGTAGATTTTACCCAAATGGCTTCAGACAATGGGTATCCCTTCCATTATACTCTATATTGCAATTTTCCCTTAAAGATTCTAGAGTCAAGAATACGTTTCACTTCATAATGGGTCTGACCTGCTACCATGAGGGGTCCAGGTGCTTTCTTAGGGGGAGGTCTTAAAGTGGAGGTTCAGAAAGGTTTCAGCAAGCTACAATAGAACACCAGGTGAATTTTCCCCAAAAGTCTGGGTAGTTTCAATTTTACTGTGACCGGGTTGATGATTTTCACAATGGGGAAAGACCCCAAGAATTTTGGTCCCAATTTCTTATTGGGTAGTTTAAGGCGTAAGTATTTGGTTGACAAATTGACCTTTTCCCCAACTTGGAATGTTCTTTGGGGAGCTCTCTTTTTGTCAGCTTGCTTTTTGTAGGTCTCAAAGTTCTTTTTTAAGGCCACCTTTGTATTTTTCCAAACCTCTTCCCAACCCCTCACCCAATGATCAAGAGTCTGGGAAGCGGAGGGTAACTGAGGGTATTCCGGTATGGGGTTGAATTCTTTCCCTGTGGCTACACGGAAAGGAGTATAGCTGGTGATGCTATGTACTGAATTATTGTAAGCCACTTCTGCAAAAGGGAGGAGGTCGGTCCAGTTTGTTTGTTGGTAAGAGACGTAGCATCTAAGGTATTGTTCCACCATTTTCTTGGCAGATTCTGTGGCTCTGTTAGTAGCCGGGTGAAAAGCAGTTGATAGGCCTTGAGATGATCCAATTAATTTAAGAAAGTTTCTTCAAAATTTTGCTGTGAACTGCACCCCTCTGTCCGAAATTATTAACTTAGGGGTGCCATGTAGTCGATAGATATGTTTTAGGAACAACTTAGTCAGGCGTTGAGCTGATGGAAGTCCTTTGCAGGCGATAAAGTGAGCCTGTTTTGAAAATAGGTCTATCACAGTCCAAATGACAGTATTTCCTCTACTGTCGGGTAGGTCTACTATAAAGTCCATAGCTATTTATTCCCATGGTTGAGAAGGTTCGGCCACTGGTTGCAGTAACCCAGGGGTCTTTCCTGGGATTCTTTTCATGGTGGCACATACAGCACAGTTCTTGACAAAGTTTTCTACGTCTCGTTTTAGTCCCGGCCACCAAAATTGCCAGCGAGTGAGTTGTAGAGTTTTTAGATATCCGAAATGTCCAGCCTGTTTGACATCATGGCTGTGTTTGAGGGCATTAAGATGAAGAGCTTCAGGCAAGTACAATTTTCCCCCCTTGTAAGCCAGACCATCCCTGCATGTTAGGGATGTCTGATCGTCTTTAAACCATTGATCAGTGAGGAGTTCTCGCTTTATTTTCTTTACCCCGGGGTCATCAGGAGTAGGGGTCCTGCAAGGTGTGAATTGGGCCGCAGTTTGTGGACCGGGGATAATTGCCTCGTGAACTTCTTTGCATTTGCTTTTGTACTGTGGCAATCGGGAGAGTGCATCAGCTAGGAAGTTTTTTCTTCCTGGTATGTACTTTAGAGTAAAGTTAAAATGGTTGAAGTACTGTGCCCATTGTACTTGTTTTGGGGACAATTTGCAGGGAATTTTTAGTGCTTCTAAATTTTTGTGATCTGTCCATACTTCAGAAGGCACCTTGCTCCCTTCTAAGTAGTGCCGCCAGTTTAATAGACCCCACCTAATAGTGAAGGCCACCTTCTCCAAGACTGTCCATCTCCTCTTGCTTTCAGTAAATATTTTAGAGGTATAAGCACAAGGTTGCAGGACCCCACTTTTATTCTTTTGCAATAACACCGCTCCAACTGCCACGTCGCTGGCATCTGCCTGAATTACAAAGGGCTGCCCTGGGCAGGGGTGCTTTAGGACTGGTTCAGCCACAAATAGTCTTTTTAAATTCTCAAAAGTTTTCTGACAACTCATAGTCCATACTAGCGGTTGGCCAGGTCACTGTTTTCCCCCTCCCTTGTCTGTTTTTATTTTCCACACTCACGGTCTATAAGAGGTAGAGTAATCTTGGCAAAAGAGGGAATAAATTGACGGTAGAAGTTGGCAAACCCTAGGAAGCTCTGGAGCTGTTTATGGGTTTTGGGGGGCTGCCATTCAATTATGGTTTTTACTTTGGCTGGGTCCATTTTGATACCCTCATTGGAGATTCTATAGCCAAGATAATCTAATCAGGTTTCGTGAAATTCACATTTCGACAATTTAACATAAAGTTAGGTATTCAATAGTTTCTTTAACACTTCTCTGACCAGTTTTATGTGGTCAGTCATATTCGTGCTGTATATCAGGATGTCATCAAGGTATACTAGGACCCTTTTGTATAGGTGTTCATGTAGGACCTCATTAATCAACTGCATAAATACGGCTGGGGGCCCCTGCAGTCCAAATGGCATGACTTTGAATTGGTAGCTCCCAAAGGGGCAGTTGAAGGCTGTCTTCCACTCATCCCCCTCCTTTATTCGTACCCGGTAATATGCTTCTCTCAGGTCTAACTTGGTGAAGATGCTCCCCTTCACCAGGTGGGTTAGCAAATCTTTCAGGAGGGGGAGAGGGTATTTATTTTCCACACTCACAGCATTTAGGCCTTTATAGTCCATGCAGAGACATAGAGACCCATCTTTTTTCTCTTTGAACAAGACAGGGGCTCCCACAGTAGACTTGGCCCATTCAATGAATCCCCTTGCTAGGTTTGCATCCACATATCACTGCATCTCCTCCATTTCAAGGGGGGACATAGCATACATTCTTGGTCGGGGGAGTTTGGCCTCTGGTAACAGTTCAATGGAATAATCATTGGGACAGTGAGGAGGCAAGGTATCTCATTCTTTCTCACTAAACGCCTCCGCTAGGTCCTGGTACTCGCTGGGGATGAGCGGCTTGCCAGGTAGCCATAAGGCAGCCATGTGTGCTTGCTCATTGGGTGGGCTAAAATCCCATGTAAGATCTGTTGAATCAATGGGGGGATTGGGCCCTATGGGTAATCTCACAGTTCTCATTCCTTTTTCCCACCAGATAAATGGCTTCCATTTGTCTAGCCAGACTAGTCCTAGGATCATAGTCTCAGACATCTTTGGAGCTACCAGGAAGCAAATAAACTCCCAGTGCTTGCCTATTTCCAGGCATAAGGGCTCCGTTAATTGCATGACTAAAGTCCCTCCCATTAGGGAGCCATTGACTTGCTCGAACCTCACAGGTTTGGAGAGCGGCTTGGTCCGTATGCCCAGTCTCAAGGCACATGACAGGCTAATGATGCATTGGGAGCAGCCGGTATCGAGTAGCACTTTCAGATCTACTTGTGCCCCTGACTTAGGGATTATGAGTTTAGCAGGCAATAAAAAAGGTAGGATGCATCGACTCACCATCGGGTCGTTCTCCCCTTCATTGTCGCTGTCAAAACTGGCTAAAGTGGGGGTGGGTCTGGCTGGTGGGCCAGTGTCCTCCTAGGTGGGGGACATAACCTAGGTAATGGGCTCCTAGGTGGCCCAGTTGGACTTTTCTCTTGATGGCTGGTGTGCGGATTTCTTCCTCGTTGTTGGATCTGGTCTACTCTGCTGTTGCGGGTAAGGAACTGGGCAGTTTGCTACTCGATGTCCCTGCTGTCCACATTGAAAGCACTTGATTGGTGGACCTGTAGGTGGTCTAGGTCTTTCAGCAGTAGCAGTCATTGGGTTTTTTGGGGGGGCTGTAGCCATCTGGATCCTGGTTTTGGTGCAGCTTCAGGTGGGGAAGGCTTTTCATAGTGGGTGAGCTGGACATTTAATTTCACCACTGCCTGGTACCATTCATGCAGCTGGTCGGGGGCAACTTGGTAGATACATGCCTGAGAAAGGTGGTCGTTTAACCCTTCTCTAAAAAGATGAATTATTGATTGCTCAGGCCATCTCTCTATCTGACCTGCCATCTTTCAAAACTCTCACACATACTCTAGGACAGGCCAGCCAGTTTGCTTTATCTTATGGATTTGTTCTTCTGCTTTGAGGGCAATGGATGGATCCTCAAATCTTTCCCTCAGCCCCAGGAGGAAAAGGTGGGGGTCCTCCAATTCAGGGGCCTTCTCGTTATATAAATTGTTCAACCATTCAGATGCTTCTCCCTCTGGGTTGGATACAATAACATCAACCATCGCATCCGGGTCTGGGTAAGAGTGACCCCAGCAATTCAAGTGAGAGCGTACTTGGTTGAGTAAAAAAAATCAGTTTTTCTCAGTCCCCATCGAAGGTTGCTCTGAAGGGTGGGGTCATCATTGCTTGCTGGGGCCCCCATTGCTGCTGGCCCCACCCTAGTTGTTGGTTCAATGGCTGCTGGGGCCCTCATTGCTACTGTCCCCCCCTTGGTTGTTGGATCAACAGTTGCTAGGCCCCCCACTGCTTCTGGCCCCCTCCTGGTTTTTGATTCACCAGCTGCCAGGGCCCCCACTGCTGTTGTGTCTCCAGTTGCTGCTGGCCCCACTCTGGTTGCTGATTTAATGGCTGCCATGTCCCCCCCTGCTGCTGGCCCCACTGGTGCTACTGTACATTCAGGGGTTGCACGTTTGGGTCCTGCTGCTGCCACCCTTGCTGTTGTCCTCCCACCAGCTCCTGATCTCCAGGGTTCTGCATCACCCCCAGCTGTTGCAAGCCTTCTATTAGCTGGGGCAAGCTCATAGGTTGTTGGCCTTTCACTTGTGGGGGCTCCCCAACCTCCCATTGCTGCAGAGGCCCCAGGCTGGGGTCCTCTGTCTCAATGGGTCTGGAGGGCTTGGCAGGGGACTCCTGGGTCTGGCAGGCAGTCTGATCTGCAGACAGGATTTTCCACTCACCTGAGTATTCAATCTCAGCTGGCCTGGCTGCTCCAAGGCTCCTGGAGTCTCTGCTGGGCTTAATCCACTCTGATGACCAGACCAATTCTCCTGGTTGTTTGGGTCTAGGTCCCAGCTGGGAGGATTGCTGAAACTCTTTCCCTGCTGGCTTCTTTGTTGGCCCCTCCCCCACTGGGGTGGCTGCTGGTGCCAGGGAGCTGGCTTCAGGCAATTTTTCTCCCTCCATTATGGGATCTTCCCCAACTCTTTGCCATACTGACTTCCAAACTTGGAGACAGCGACGGGAGGTCAGGACTCCCTAATTAGTTTAAAAAGTAGTGTGGATTCCAGCTTGATGTCAAGTTTCTTACGTATGGGCTTTTCAAGTGACTCTGAGGCATTGTTTACCATAAAAGTGCTTTATTAGCCTAATACACTGGCAAATGCTTGCTCGAAGGAAGCTGGAATCTGAAATCTCTGCCCCTTGCACAATATATTAAAACACAATTCTCCACCTTTCTAATTTTTTCATTAATCATATTCTCCAATTAATTTAAAGAATCAGTTTCCCTTCTGTTAGAAAACCTCGCCAAGGTCTTATCTTTTCTAGTTAGAGATGGCCCTGGGCTTCCGGTGGCTCCGTGGCGCCGGAGACAGCCTTCCCGGGCTGCCCGCAGCTCAGCTGTGTGATTTTTCGCCCGAAACAGCGCCGATCAGCTGTTCGGGCGAATTTGAAGCCCCCTCCTCGGGAGAAGAGGAGGGGGTGAGCCCCCAGGTGGGGGTTGAGTTCTCCGGGGCCGCCTGAGCTTGGAGCTTGGGCGGCTGAAGGATTGAACTCCCCCGTAGCCTGGGCTGCTCCCAGCTGGCTAGCGTCTCTGCTCCGGACTTTATGGAGCAGAGCCAGGCGTCTGCGACCATCCCTGCTTGAAGGAGAGACTATGAAAGGAAAAGAGCAGGCAGAGCAGTACAAGAGGGAAAGATGAAGAGATGAAGAAGATTATTTTATTTTACTCTCAAGCTTGATGGACTTTGCTTAAAACTTAAAGTGAAAGTGCGTCACAATTGTAAGTAAAAGATGGCGGCTAAACCTCCCCCTAGAACTTTTCGGAGTGCTGGAAATTCTCCGGTGCAACAACAATCATTACTGCAGGCGTTGCATTCTCCTGATGTATTGACTTCGAAGGATCTTGAAAGACATACCCAGTTAATTCTGGAGTCAATGGGTGCTAAATTTGCACAGATGGAGGAGAAATTGGAGAAATTGGAGCAGAGAATGGAAGAAAGGATGGAACAGAAACTTAGAGAGATGAAGGCAGACATTTTGTCCTCAGTGCATAAAGTTGCTAAATGTGTGGAGGTGCTGGATGACCAAGTGCAAGACTTGACTCAAAAGAATGCTATATTAGAAGCAAAAGTTTTGGAAATTGAAGATTTAAAAGACAAAATGGATAGTGAACAGAGTCTGGCCCAATTTTACCAGATGCAGTTTGCTGTGAGAATTAGAGGCCTAAAAGAGAATATTAAGGAAGATTTAAAGCAGCTGGTTTCTGAGGCTTTTGAGGGAGTATTGAATCATCCAGCATCTGAAATAAAACAAGGTATGGACAAAGTGTTTCGTGTGAATTCGTGGATTGCTAAACAGAGAAAGTTGCCTAGAGATGTGGTGGTTTATTTTGTAAAAAGGGAAGTTAGGGATGAAGTTATACAAGCTGCCTATGATACCAAAGTTGTGATTGCTGGTCAAGAAGTTTTGGTTCTAAAAGAAATTCCTCCAAAGATTTTAAAGAGAAGGAAGGATTTTATTTTTCTTGTGCAAGAGCTCAAGCAAAGGGATATAAGGTTCAGATGGGAGATCCCAGCTGGGCTGAGCTTCATGTATGATGGCAAAAGATACTGTTTGAGTAATGTGAAGCAAGCGCATGACTTTTACAACAATGTTTTAAATGTAACCCCATCAACACTTCTGGAAGCTGCAGAGGGATCTGGAGAAGGAGAACATCAAGAGGATGAAGATGGACTGATAGACGAGAAGGGTACAGGAGGAGTTCAAGCTGCAACTCTTTTGGATGATATTAGAGAACAGAGGGTGACGCGTGCTGCCTTAAAACGCTCAAAAAAGACAAAAAAATAAGACCAGCAGAAATCTATGGAACTTCCACAATATACTTATAGACAAGTGGTAGTTGTGTTTTTAAAAGTTTTGGGATGATATGTATGGTAACAGAATCTTTAATTTGGAATTAATGGACAATTTATTACAGAGGAAGAGGAAGAAAGTTTTGTGGGTTAATGCGGGTTAATTTGTGTAAGAACTATCTATTATAGTCTATTTTGGCTAGAGAGGTTAATAGGGATAGGTGTTTGTGATGTGTAAATGAGAATATGTTTAGGTAATAGGGAAATGTGGAAGAACATAGATGGGAATGATGCTAGTTTTCTTTTATTTTAGTTTTTTATATATATTTAGTATTGTTAAGGATTGGTTTACTTTATATAAGCTAGAGAGTGATGGATTTTAGAGTTTATAATTGTTAGTATATGATTGTTTATGATTGCTTTTTAGATATATACCTTGTATTATGCTCTGGGAAGTCGGAGGGGGGGGAGGGGGGGGAGGAGGGGAAGTAGAGGGGGGGAGGCAGGGGAGGGAGGAGGGAGAGGGGGAGGGGGGAGATAGGGGGGAGGTAGGGAGGGGAGGAGGGAGGGGGAAGGGGGGTTTCTTAAAGGAAAATTGTATTTTTTAAAACTTTTCAATAAAAAAAAAAAAGAGATGGCCTTGAAAGGTGCAATCCTACTTGTCCCCCCTCCCAACCTTAACCTAAATCTCTTGTCAAGTAATAACATTTGATGTTAGCAGCATTGACATTTTTCTTTTTTCACTATTTACTATTTTTTCTTTATTTTCTTTATTTTGTTTATGTTTTTGTTTAGTTAGAAATTATGAAAAATGAGAGAGAGAAAGAGGGACAAGAGAGAGAGAGATGCCATAACCACTTAACCATTTTGGGTGGCATAGTTAAACTTGCAATTGAAGTTGATTTGTCTTATCTTTGATATTTTTGTATCTCATCTGAGGCCTTTTATGATGAACACCTCCTACCTGATTCTGACTCACAGTATGGAAGTAGGCAAATGTGTTTCTTTCTTAATTTAAGATTACCATATGGATAAGCATATTGCTACACAGTGTAAAACAGGTTCATTAGTACTGGATGGAATTTTAAACAATTCATTGGAGTTAAGAAACCCAGGTTCTAACTAAGTGGGAATAAGTGTGATATAGAGTGTAGAAAACTGATTCTGATTTAACTATACATGAGAAAGTCACCAGATAACTTTTAGGAAGTCATTTTTTCTCAGTCCAGCTTACCACCCCAGTTGTTGTTGCTGTGATAAAATCAAAGGACAAATTATTGCATGGGATACCTTACACTTACAGCAAGAGTGCAAAAAAGTACAGCCCAGGATCTGCATCTCTTCTGTGGGATCCAATGTCCATCTGTGTCCATTTGTGTCCATTTGTGTCACTTGGCATGGCTGGGCTTTAAGAGGCCAAATGACTGGCAGAAATTATCCAATTTTTTTAGGCTACTTCACCTCACAACAATCCTGGACCTACCATCCCAAATGGGGACTCACATATTTTGGTCATGTGGTCTTCAACATTTTGTATAAACCTAGCAAAATCTATCCTAGAGGAAATATTGGAGATAAATAGGAAAAATATTTAGGTTCTCTATTTGATTATTTCTCATATAATTTCTGTTCAATCAATATCGCTTATTATTATAATGCATGAAAGAAGTGTTGGGAGGAACTTTTGGGCCCCCATGCACTGGCTTCATCATCAGTGCTTTCTCCTGAGCCTTGGAATAGACAGGTGGCTTTTATGGTGCTTGTAGATAACAGGATCTGAGACTGGGTCTCAATTTAGTGAGTCAAAATCAAACTAAAACAGGTTGATTCCCTTGGACACATACAGAGATATGCAAATTTTACTCAGAACCTAAATCCTAAATGAGCACACATATACACCAATCTGGATGGATTCAGAACTATTAGAGTTTTGAATTGCCTTCAAGATGTGGCTGTTTGCTGGGCTAGGACTGAATAAAGACCGATTTGAAAGTATCAGAGCTATACAGTTGACTTTGGTTGATCCTGAAAAATCTGGTCAACACTTGCACAGGAAACTACCAGGAAATCATCTGGATTTTTCTAGATTGGGAGGAGGAGGAGGACAATGGCAAACCATTTTTGTACTGTTGTCCCAAAAACATGCATGGATATGCCTTTGTCATTATCAGGACCTGAGGATCCCTTTGCTTTTTAATGAAATTTGCAAGCCAATGTGACTTTTGTGAAAGGAACATGGCTGACTAATTTTATCTGAACAGGAATCATACCTAATCAAAATGACATACCTAATCAAATTTAGGGTAACATTATCAAGTTCCCAAACTTCAAATCATTCAAATCTACTAGTATATATTTCCAAAAATACTCTTCCAGGCATACATGAATGATCTGTTTTTCAGAGAACAGGAAATCTGCACCCTGCAGAATTTGCAGCATTTCTGATGTGGGTCACTTGCAACCTAAAAGCGTAAGTTGCCTTATACAGTTTTCCTTAGATGTCCTCTTTATACTAGGTCTTCATGCAAAATAAATCTGCAATCTTATCACACTCAGAACAAATCATAAACATGAACATCCAACAACATTTATATAAACTACTTCCCATTAAGCCATATAATACAGATTTTAGACAACATAACATGGAATGTCTACTTCCTAAAGTGTTGAAATAAAAATGCTAAATAAAAATGCAATGCTTTCAATTCTATCCATGGTGAAGACATTATAAGAAAGTTTTTTTTCCTGAAATCCCTACTCTCAGCTATTTTCACCATGTTATGCATGCATTGAATTTAATCAGGTTATAATATACAACATAGTTTTTGAAACCAAACCTTGAAACTGTTTTGCAAATCATGATTATGGGTCAACTGGAATTCATGTTCAAAATGGTTATAGCTGCTCTATGGACACCTATCTTCAACAAGGAAAAGAATTTGTTCGGGGGGGACAATGTAGTGATAATGAAGAATTATTTCCTCAATAGTACAGGATCTTGGCTATATGTTGGATGTTCTGGATTATAGACATTTACAGAATTGAAATAATTTGTACTTATTTTTACTGCAGTTTTTGTGTTTGTGTGTCATGGTACTTATGGTAGGATGATAAAATAGAATTCTTCACCAAGTCCTAGGAATGGATGATAAATGTTCCCTGAAAAAGCAAGGTAAAACTCATAGGGGTGCTTCTAATTTTATTAGAGTAAATTTCTACTTGCATAGTTTGATTTTTCCAGAAATCTGATCCATGGAGACCTGATATTTCAGAGATAATTTGAGCAACCTGTGGAGGATGAACAGGAAAGTGGTGGCAGATGTTATTCCATCAGCAGAGGAACACAATTGGATACAACCCACAGGATTCTTATTGTTGTTTAATTTGGTCCCACAACACAAACAACTTAATTATTTAATGAAGTATGAGAAGAATTGCAGCAAACCAAAGAGCATAAACACTTTTCAGCTTTACCATAGGACAAAACAATCCCTTTCTCATATGGTTACCTATTAGGACCATGATCTTCCCTGTTCAATAATCAAGAATGGAAATCATTATTTTCTTTTTAATTGTTCCTTTTTTTGAAGACATAGAAACCAGCAAATCATAATTGTTTATTAATGCTGCATGAGATTAAATGAGGCCTGCTGTACTTCACCTCTATTTTCATGGTATGTGGGCCAGCTGCTTCACAAAGCATCATTAATGAAGCATGAGGATGTCATGTTGCTTGGTCATCCAACTGGAGATATGTTTCAGCCTATGGCAATTTTGTTTTTCCCTGTGCTTAAAACCCAGAGGGTCTGATGTGCTACCAGCCTATTAAATGCACAATGTGGGTACATTTTTGGGTCTCCATTGAATAGCACAAAAATCATCATCCTGTTTGTAAGAGTGACAGCTTGCAGTAAAGTGCTAACTTATGAAATAGAGTACAAAGTCACACACTGTGAAGAGGAGGGAGAGGATACTGTAAAATTCAGAGTTTTGTAACACCTGTTATTCAAAACGTTTTAAGACAGTGCTAATACCAGAATTTTTTCTCTCTCTCAGCTAAGAAGTCAATAGTGCAAACAATTACATTTTATAACTAGTTAGTGCCAGATGGCTTCATAAACAGTTTTTAACAATGTTGTGGTACAATTTTCTATATAAATATAGAAGTATATATATATATATTAAAAAATAAAGCTCCAGCTTTTAAAGAAAAGCTTTTAAATCCTAAGCTTTTAGCTAAAGATCCCTTCTCTTTATTGCCATAAATCTTGATATTATCCTACAGGATAATATACAGGTATTGTACATTGATGGCATGTTACACAAATACCATAACAAGCCTGACAAAAACATGATTGCTGTTTTACACAGGTGATATTGGATAGAACAAAAAACTGAGGCTTTTAGTTGGAGTTAAGTTAGTTTCACTTTAGTAGGGATTAACACAACTTTATATATATGCAATACATAACATAGATAATGGAATTCAAGAACAAGAAAGGTATAGAATCCCCTTCACAGTTTAGTAAGATACTCACTTTCACTTGTCTGATTACTCTTCAAAAAGAAAAGAAAAGAAAAAGAAAAAAGAAAAAAATACTAAAACTGTTCAACCTTCTAGCAAGAAATATAAAAAAAGCTGAATAGTCATATCACAGCTTTCTATCAACTTGGGAAAAAATAAACTAATCAAAGTGAGATACTGTTTATTTATTTTTTCTTTTAACGACCCTGCAATACCTACCATCGGGGTGGAGTCGGGGTGACTGAACGAGCTCAAGCATTTACTGGCTGGATGCCCTTCCTGATGCCTATATGGAGTTCGCAGCAGACAGTTACTCATAACAGAGATAAATATCTGCTGCTATCTAGTATTGAACCCACAGCCTCCTGATTTGAGGTGAGAGCTCCACCTCTAGACCACTGTGTTGTTTGAGCTACTGTTTATGTAATCAGGGCCAAGCAAACTTTGATCTTCCTGGTTTTTGGAAAACTACACCTCTCACTACCCAATATCATTGGCAAAGCCAGATTTTGGAATATGATTCAATAACTGGAATGTCACAAAATCATTATGAATGGATGGCAAAGATTTTAAGATGTTCCTCATTCTCTGGGAAATATGCAACCTTAAAGGAAAAATAAAAATCTAGGAAGCACTCTCTAAGAAGTATTTACTATTGAAGCATATCTCCTGCATTATGTTTTGTTTTCAAATGAAGTTTAGAATATTGGTTTAGATGTACTATTTCTTTATGCAGAGGGAATAATTTCTATGAATTCTCTATTCTATGTACATTCTGCTATATCTATTTTACTTGGTATCAAAGAGGTTTCAATAGGGGTGGAGGGGTGGCAGAATTGAAGATTGCAGATGTAAATGGGGAAAAAAATCCATATTTATTCTGTTTGAAAAAAGGAAGTTAATATATTAACAGATTACTTATAGTTTATAAATTTAATCACTATGATGTATTTGTTTGTGAGAAGCGGGTCAGAAGAATAAACATTTACCTGAACAACTGACATTATTCCAGAACCACAAAGATTTTTTTTTTAAAAAAAATTACCTTAATATAACTGAAACAAAGAAAACCTCACTAGGAAAGTGTTCCACATTCTTTCCACAAATATTCTTATATTATCCAATTAGTCTGATAATTATTAGGTGTTTTTTTAATATAACACTTTTTCATTATAGAGAGTAATGATTTTCAAGCTTTCAGAATTGTGAAAACAGCTTAATGTTATTTTGTCCAGCACTGATCATGTTCTTGGATATTTTAGCATCAATATATTGCAAAGGTGTTTAAAAAAAAAAGAGATGCACATTCACAATATTACGCTGCATCAGCATTGCCTATAATAACAAATAATATAGAACCCTGAAGAGATCTGCCCCCTACAGTGCATTAGTTATGGGCCTTTACTTCAATTAGTTTGTTGCAGCAGATTATTGTCCTTGGGAATTCACCCATGTACAACGGTACCTTTTCCGAAGAACTCTCTACATTATTTCCTTTGACAAATGTGCTCTTAGCATTAATGACACAGACCGATGGCAAGGCATGAAAATGGACTGAAAGGTTTGAAAGTGAACTGAAAAAATAAAATGGTCACCTGCATTATAATTTCAAATGCAGGTAGTCCTCTCACTTACAGCCACAACTGATATTGTTAAGTGAGTTTGGCTCGGTTTTATGATCGTTCTTGCCAAGGTGGTCAAGTGAATCATAGCAGTTGTTATGGGAGTAATGTGGCTGCTAAGTGAATCTGGATTCCCCGTTGACTTTGCGGGTCAGAAGGTCGCAAAAAGGGATCACGTGACCTTGGGATGCTGCAAATGTCATAACTATGGGTCAGTTGCCAAGTGCTCGAATTTTAAATGCCACAAGAATCGTACGTGTGAAAAATGGTCACAAGTATTATTTTTTCCAGTGCTGTTCTAACTTTGAATGGTCACTAAAAGAGCGGTTGTAAGTGGAAGACTACTTGTACTTAAAAGGAAAGTTAAGTGTTTTAAGTTATAAAGTTGTTTTTTGTCGGTGAAAAATATTTGAAAATATTTTAAATTAATTAGGACTATGCATGCACAATGTCTGTCCCCCCCCCACCCCAAGTCCTGCTGAACTGCGTCATTGTCTCAGAAAAGGCAGGGGGGATGTTTCTAGGAGAACCAAGCAAATAAAATTGAAATAACATGTCCAAGAATATACAATCCCATCAGAGTCATCCAAGATACATAAAGCATGTAGGAATCGATATCAGGCATCAGAAATATAAAAAGATGCTGGAGGTAGATAATTACACTTCATACTCTAAGCAAAAAGACAATGGCAAATCACTCTTATATTTTTATCAATAAACCACATGAATATCAAATGATTGATAAGGTTGTGTCAAGTGATGGCCCCTAAAAGTCAGATGGCACTCAAGATGCTACTGAGAAGGGTTTTGGAACCTATGGAGGTGAAATTAAAAATTTTGGGACATCTATTTGCTAATGTTGCCAGTGGGAATGTGGGAATATAAGAAGCGTGAACATGGAAAAGCTCCAACAGTGAAATGAATCAAGTCCAGATGGACAACTTGGCATTAGGGAATTGAGATGGACTGGAACTGGACACTTTCAATCAGAAGATTGTACTGCTTACTATTCAGATCATGAAAAAATGAATAAATTGTGCTGCTTTGAAGAGGCTGATACATTTTATGATCAAGTTTGATTTGAAGACAAAAATACAGTGTTTGTGCTTGTAGTGGGAATGTGGAATACTCAATATTAAGGATAGAAAAATAGTAAGAACATGGCCTAAGAAACTGAAATGATACAGGGTAATGCCTTCTGAATTTCTATCATTTCAAAAATTTCTTTTCTAAAACAGGTCTTCAAATAACCAAAATGATGCTTCCATACATGGACATGGACTATATTAAATCTAACTGACTATATTATTGCTAAAAGGGGTCAAGGAGCAGTTACAGCATCAAAGACATGACCAGGAACTGACTGTGGAATAGATTGCTCATATGTAAGTTTCAAATTAAGCTAAAGCAGGAAAATAAAGCAAATCAATTTCCATTATATGATACTTAGCATAACCACCATTTTCAAAAAGAACATCAGGTATCACTTTGAGGTTCTGAACCTTATTGATCAGCAACCAGAAGAACTGTGAAATCAACCTAAGAAGGTAATTAAGGAGGAATATGAAATAGACTGGCAAAACTCAAGTAACAGAAAAAGGCAGAGTGGATGTCAGAACAAATGGGGGAAATTCCCAGGAAGACAAGACAAGTGAAAGACTAGAAGGACAAAAATTTCAAGAACACACTTAACAAAGAATTTAAGTTAGCTGTTAGAAGAGACAAGAAACAGTATTACAGTATTTGTAAATGTATCAAAAATTAAAATATACATGAAAAAACAACACAAGGAGAGTCTTCCAAAAGACCTCTGAACTCAGAAAGAGGTTCCAACATCAAACTGGTAAATTAAAGGATACTGAATAATAATTGATTCTAAGATGGAAGGAGAATGCTGACATTTTGTACAGTAAAGACAGTCAACATCCAACATATTTTAGGTACTGGTATACATATTTAGAAGAACTTCTGGCATTGCCAGATGAGATTAGGGCACCATCTGGGTTACTAACAAGTCAAAAGACTACAGAAATCTTTGGAGTATCTACAAAAATATGGCAAGCAACAAAGATGTGGCAGCAAATCTTACAAATAACACATTGGGGGGAAAAAGTATCCATACCAACTAAAGGAGATTTAATAAAATGTTCAAATTATTGTACAATACTCTTAATTTCACATGGTAGCAAAATAAGGTCATTCAATGACAAACATGAAAAGCTATGGAATTTACTTAGAAAAATGGGAATCTCATCATTTTTATGCAATAGGTAAAGGTAAAGGTTCCCCTGCACATGCGTGCTAGTCATTTCCAACTCTAGGGGCCGGTGCTCATCTCCGTTTCAAAGCCAAAGAGCCAGCCCTTGTCCAAGTATGTCTCCGTGGTCATGTAGCCGGCATGACTAGACACAAAAGGCGCATGGAACACTGTTGCCTTCCCACTGTAGTGGTCCCTATTTTTCTACTTGCATTTTTATGTGCTTTCAAACTGCTAGGTTGGCAGAAGCTGGGATGAGTAACAGGCGCTCACTCTGTTACGCGGCACTCGGGATTTGACCTGCCAAACTGCCGACCTTCTGATCTACAAGCTCAGTGTCCTAACCCACTGAGCCACTGCGTCCCTCTTTTATGTAATAACTGTACACAAAACAGAAGTCATAACGTAGACACTACAAGGTACAGAAGAGTTCCAGGCTGAGGAAGGAGTGAAAAAGGTCTGCATACACTCTCCTTGTTTATTCAATTTATTTGCAAAATATATCCTGAGGGAAATAGGATTGGAAGAAGATGATTGAGGCTTTAAAATTAGAGGAGGAAACATCAATAATCTGTGTTATTGCTAATGACATCTCTTTGCTGAAAATACAAATGATCTACAAGCTGTAGCAATGGAAATAAAGTAAAGGAGCACAGTAAAAAAACAGGAGAAAAAATAAATGTAAAGAAGACCAAATTAATCACAATAGATATACCGTGTTTCCCCAAAAGTAAATCCTACTCCAAAAGTAAGTCCCATGTGGTTTGTGGAGGGGGGCCTAATATAAGCCTTACCCCAAAAGTAAGCCCTAGCATGGGGTGGGGCAAGTCAGCCCAGATCTTCCATGTGACAGCTGGAGCGCCCACCCCCCCACTGCCAGCCTGCCAGGGCCCTTTGCCAAAGGCCACCAGTGGAACCAGCTACCACAGGCCCCGACCTTTCCATCGCATGTCTGCTTCCCTGTGGCTGCAACAAACCAAACTCTCAGTGAGCTGCAACAAACCAAACCCTCTGCCCACCCTGCCAGCTGGCCCTACTGTTTCTGGGACATTTCTTAGCCACGTCAGGTGCCTTGTGGTAGCCAAGTGGCTCCCTGTGCTGCTTCTGCCTTGTGGGGCTGTTTGCCCTCCTGGCCAAGCTTCTTTGAGCTACCCTGCTTGGCTGCTCCTGCTTGGCACAGGGCGAGTTGGCCCAGATCTGGAGTGCTGCCTGCTGCCGGTTTGCCAGGGCCCTTTGCCAGCAGCCACCAGTGGAACCGCGCTGGCCACACCTCCACCTTTGGGCTGCTTGAGCACCAGCCTCCACACTTACTCAGTGCTGCAGGCACCGGACTAATTGCTGAACCTGGTGGTCTTTGGGCTCTGGCAAGCCCTGCAGCTCTCATACCAGCTGGACACTTTTGACCTTTACCAGCTGCTCCTGCTGGATCACCTTCTGCCTATCCGGTGGCTGCCATCACCGCCATCAAGTGAGGAGGCAAGGCAGGTGGCGTGGGGGTGGACTTGCTTCTCACCACCTGCCAGACACCTGCTGAAGCTGTGCAGAGTAAAGTTACCACATCCCCCCACCCAGATGCCCTCACCTCGCCCCAAGTGTTTTTTATACTAACCTGCCTTTCAGCTACATTTTGTTTCTCATTCACTTCTCAGCCCTCACTGCGTGTTTGTGGGACAAAGATAAAGTTCAATCAGACTTTCTAATTTCTCACAAGATTCCCCCATGACCACACTGGTACCGTATCTGGTTCACCACCATGGTCTCTCCACCACGTTGCTTCTCCACCCCATGCCCAGGCCATGCCACACTCCTGCGTGCTCATAGCCTACTGGTACCGGTACCAGCAAAGTAAGCCCTCCTCAAAAGTAAAACCTAGTGCTTACTTCAGAGCCAAAAAGAAAGTAAGACAGGGTCTTAGTTTTGAGGAAACATAGTAGTAACCAACACAAAAATGACAGTGAAGATATTAAAGTGGTACTGAAGTGGATACCTACCTATCAACAGTATTAAGGAACAAGCAATCAAGAAACATTCCACAGACTAGCACTTGGTAGATCACCAATTAAAGTCTTGTAAAAAAATATTCAGATGCCATGATGTATCTATGACTACAAAGATCATAACTGTGTAATTGGTGGTATTCCCTGTGACACTCTATGAAAGCAAAATAATGGACTTGGAGAAGACTCCTTAGAATATCACTGATAGCCAAGAAAGCAAAAATGAACTAAATCAACCCTGAGTTCTCATTCAAAGCACAAATGTTCATACTTTGGATATATTATGTGAAGACCTAGTTCTCTGGGAAAGTCACTAGTGCTGCAAAAGATGGAAGGAAATAGAAGAGGATGACTAGCAGCAAGGTGGATGGACTTAATACAGCAGCAATAGGTGTAGTATTGGAAGACCTGAAGGACCAGGTTAAGGACAGATCACCTTGGAGAAATTGTATGCAGTCACTAAGACTTGACACTGAGTTAGTACATAACCAACCAATGCTTAATGTGTTTGATTTGAGAGGTTAATCTAAGTTAGGGTGAACATCCCCTGTAGAACTAACTTTTGGACAAGATCCTTCTCTTTAATATACTGTACAGTATATCTGTAATATTCCAGAAAACTCCTTTCAAATATTCAACTGCATATTAAGAAGGCAGGGATAGATTCTGTAATAAGACAATGACCGTATACACTGTATTTTGTTTTCTTGAAGAGGCACAATCCGCAATCATACAATTTATGTAGAGGAAATCTTTTCACACCTCAGCTAATATTGTGAAGGGAAATCTTGCCAGTTTATTCATGCTTGGGTAAGACAGAGTTTGAAAATAATAACTTTTGTAAAATAACACTCTGGTAAATAATAGGTTACACTAGCTTTCATTACACAATGAAATCTTTCTTTCAATAACTTTGTTACATGAGAAAATTCAATAAACTCAATCCCACTTAATAGGGATTGTACATCCATAATTTGATCTCTAAAGGAAGATAGTATTAACATTCTCAATGTTGTCTTATTTAGTATAGCTAATAAGAAATCCTGAAACACTGTTTAAAATGAAGCCTGGGTAGCATCTGCTCCAGATTCAGTTTAATTGATGCTAAAAATCTCACGAGGTCTGCCATTTTCACAAATGTTCGACAATAAGGTATGTGTAGAAAAGCCATAGCATACAATATTTTTTTTAAAAAATTCCAGTAACACATTGTTTATGAAACCAAATAGAGCAGCATTATGATATTTCTCCTAAACAAGTCTGCATTTTCTCATGATATTGATTTTGAAATGTCAGAGCCTTTGTACATTCACTTCAGGTAGCAATTGTTGTTTTTTGCAGTTTCACGTAATGGTTGAAACATCAGGAAAGTAAACAGATGTACTTTGTATACATTTATTGTAGAAGGAAATGGAGAGAAAGAACATTTTGGAAAGCACCTGTGAAAAATGGGAAGGAGAGAAAGGGGGGAGCTGATGATCTACAATTAATGGAATTAATAGACAGGCACAGCAATGAATGAGAAAGATTTACATATCAGGTATAGATTGAGAAAATGGGGGGTGAAATGGGTCTGTTCCCATTTTAATGTAAATGTGTATACAACACTTCTAAAATTTCCACCCAAACAACACATTTCAACCATCTTATCTGGATGTAAAAATTAAGATCATCACAGCAAAGTCTTAGAATTTTCTGAGGCTCTTTGTTTTCATCTAATATATGGAAGTTTTATTTTATGGTGATACTTTCATTTTTCAAAGATTATAATGTAGTTTGCATGAACACTAGCAAGTAATGCTAAAAACATATTAGGGAAAATTACTTGCAAAAATGTAGCAATAAGCATGTTGGATCAAAGCAGTGCAAATGAAGCAAAAGAGAGGCCACACGTATACAAGGTAAAATGGATTTTCCACCTTTTTTAATATTTGTTATTGGGCACATTAAAACTAAAGGACTAATTTGGCAAGTGGTATTTTTTGTCCCTCTGTCTTCTCTGCCATGTATTCCAGTGGTGGGATTCAAATAATTTAACAACTGGTTCTCTGCCCTAATGACTATTTTAAGTATTAAAAATGATATACCAAAAGGTATATTATTATTTTATGCATTTAATACTTGAATAAGAACAATACAAGAGGTACACAAAACTAGCATATGTTATAAGAAACAGTTTTAAAGTATCAATGGAAAAATATTAAATAATACCTGACAAAAAACAATAAATCTGTTATTTAACGTATTTCCATATTGGTTCTTGATTGGCGTCCTTACTTGCAATTTTCTTCACTTTGTACAGCTAGGCAGGAAAAAGTCCCAGAGCTACAACCCCAGCTAATAGTGGCCTTGCCCCCTTTCCCGTATGCCCCAATCAGGAAACTAGAGAGATGAAGTGTCTATTCCTGAAATTACCTCTGATAAGCACCAACAGTTTTCGCCTAAGTGATGTGATCAAAGATGCCGTGTTTCCATTTGTTTTCTGTTTCCCCCTCCCACCTGTAAGGAAGTTGAACAAAAGACAGACGTGTTCCAGAAAACACAGAATTATCATAACTGCTTTGCCGAAACTGTGTGAACTGGCTGAATCCCACCACTGTTCTATTCCCAATTGTTGTCCCAAGAACCAGTTCCAAAGATTCTCCCAATTCTCTAGATTAAATTGTGAAGTGTCTGAATTGAAACAAGAGAGGAAAGACAGGCGAAAATGTGTTCTGCTGCTGAATATTCTTCCAACAATAGACAACCATTCATTCAGTGAGTGTTCAAACTTGCAATGACACTGAATGAGTGCCAACTGTGAGCAGTCCTCAAATTCTGGCCATCACAGCATCTCCACAATCATGTGATCATGATCTGGAAACTCAGCACTGTTTCTGACTAGTGCAGGGTCCCACAATCATATGATCACAATTTGTGACCCTTCCCTGTTGGCTTCCCACAAACAAGGTCGACAGGGAAGTTGACAAACGGTTAGAAGTCATGATTGTGTGACATCCTTGCTTAATGACCTTGTCGTCATCCTTTGACAATGGTATCTGGGGACTGCTAGAATTGCTGTTGCTAAGTGTCAAGGTCATGTGACATTGCACTTTACGATGGCATCAGTTTGCAACTGAAATTCCAGTCTCAAATACCTTTATTACATGAGGAATACCTCTACTGTATTCATGGGGCTTAAAGAGTAAAAAAAAAAGATTTACTGTATAAGCCCACCTCTAAATGCCCTCAGCACCATAACTGTAAATAAACTTCCCTGTAAATAGCTTGATTACCTTCAGTGTTTTGCTTGACACTATGCTGGAGACATTAGCAAGAAAATCAGAAAGAAATGAATTGGATAGCAGCACTTAAAGACTGGAAACCCAAGAAAAAAGCCTGAGTTATTGCTTGGGCTCTGCATTCAAAGAAAAGGATAACTACAGAATTTCAATTGCCTCAGTGATGGCTGGATGATTCTGCAAGATACTATGTCACTAGTGAGAAAATGCTTGAGTCGGAGGAACATTATAGAGCACTTTAAAGGATATCTGTTATTTTAGATAGGACCAGAGGAAGCAAACTGGACAAAGGCAGAAGAACCATGTCTATGGAGATTCTCAATCATCCAGGTCATGGTTACCCCAGAGGTGCTTTTCCAAAAGGCAATTGGACTTTCTTGTGGTTGTTGTTTTTTTTTTTCCTGGAGAATGTTTCACTTCTCATCCAAGAGGTTTCTTTGGGTTCGTCTGAAGCTTCTTGAACTGAAGAAGCTTCTTGCATAAGAAGAGAAATGTTTGCAAATTAAAACAACAACAACAACAACAACAACCAAGAAAGTTCAGTTGCCTTTTGAAAAAACGAAAGGCAACTGAAGAGCTATCATGAGGAAAGCAAAGATGTTCATTTTTACACGTTGCTATTGCATATGAAATACTTGTTTAATCCTTGAGATGCAAAGGTTACAGAGGCCATATATACCATAGCTAGGTCAATACAAAGTGCTGCTCTTGCCTTTAAAATTCTGAATGATCTAAGAGCTGGAAAGAAAGAAAGAAAGAAAGAAAGAAAGAAAGAAAGAAAGAAAGAAAGAAAGAAAGAAGGAAGGAAGGAAGGAAGGAAGGAAGGAAGGAAGGAAGGAAGGAAGGAAGAAAGAAAGAAAGAAAGAAAGAAAGAAAGAAAGAAAGAAAGAAAGAAAGAAAGAAAGAAAGAAAGAAAGAAAGAAAGAAAGAAAGAAAGAAAGAAAGAAAGATCCTAAAAGCACTATCAAGGTTTGGTTGTTGTTATTGTTTCTTTTTTTGTCCCATTGATAAATAAAACATTGGTGGATTCCAGGTATAGAGACTTCTCAATTGAATGTAATAACTATCAAACTTTCTCTTTGTGGAAATCAGCCAATAGATGCAGACTGGAAAAACTTTTTATTCCACTCAATGGAATAAAATTTATGACTAATTTCATATTTCTTGCTGGGTTTTTATATCATTTTTTTTGGGGGGTGATATGCTGCTTGTTGAATAATTTTACATTATGGGCAGCTTTTTAATTTTATTTTTCACCATACATTCTTTATTGTCTGTAAAACCATCTTACATTTTTTAAGCAGAATACGCGAAAGGTTAATTTTTTTTTTAATTCCATTTATATCCCGCCCTTCTCCGAAGACTCAGGGCGGCTTACAAGCTTAGCAGTAGCCTTCATTCTATGTATATGCCTGCTTATACTGTACATATATGCATCCTGGAAACAGTGTGGGAACGGCCCCACTGTCTTGGCCCTGGCCCAGAGACCCTCCTCCTGCCAGAGACCCTCAGATCCGTCCCACTCCTGCCCAGGCCCCCATAGGCACCCTTGATGAGAACGATGTAGAGCTGGCCATGCCCACCCAGTAGGCCACGCCCACCCAGGCCACACCCAACCAGCCCCCTGAGGGCAACCACAATGCTGATGCGGCCCTCAATGAAATTGAGTTTGACACCCCTGCCATAGATGGAAGCCATTAAGAGAATAATTCAATTCTCTTTTGATCAAAATATGTTGTTGACATTCTTATCCTGTAATTCACAAGTTTCTGAGGTCTGCAACAAGAAGAAAAGAATGTAAAGAAATATATCCAACAAGCAGTTCTGTAATAAAAATTCAACCTTGTGTT
Source organism: Vipera ursinii (assembly GCF_947247035.1). NCBI lineage: Eukaryota > Metazoa > Chordata > Lepidosauria > Squamata > Viperidae > Vipera > Vipera ursinii. Next base: position 136,306,716 of record NC_139516.1, on the reverse strand, counting down.
TGGTTGAAAATTGTACTCTGGACTAGGGGGCGAAGAAAGCCACAGTTTTGCTTTTTTCCCCCTTATCTTTTCAGCTAATCATGAGACCATCAGGCACCTTTTTAACAGCTTGTATAATGTCTGAATTGCTTACTTGTAAAAGGCATTTTAAATTAGACTCAGAATCACAAACTGAGTAGCTCTATGGAAATATAAACATAGAAAGATATAAAACAGGCAGCAGAAAAAGACCCAGTGGTCCCTCAGGTCTGCCTATTGAGGATTTTTTTCTTTTAATTTATTTCATTTATTTATCATTTTTAATTATTTTTATTTTATTTTAATTTTGGTCAGAGGATGGACATTTGTTTCTTACAAGCATGTTTATACTCAGTTAATGATGATTGATCCACTACTTCAGCTGGAATTGTTTCCACTACTCTTTCTGTGAAGTAATAACTTTCTAATATTACTTTTGAACTTCCCTCCTGTCATTTTGAGGTTATGCCATGGGTTCTTGATTGTTGATTAATATTGAAAATACTGACTTCTAGAGCCTTATTCACACCCTTAATACATTTAATGATTTCAATCATGACACCACCACCCCAATCCCATCTCTTTCCCTTCTGTCCTCTCTAGGCTGTACTTATTCAGTTCCCCCAATCTCTCTCCTAATATGCTGTGTCTCTCAGACCTTACACCATTTTTGTTCTCTGTTTCTGAAATTCTAAGTGCACAGGGTTCAAGCTTCTGAAAGGGATAGTACTGTGTCAAGCCAATTCCAATTAGAACTATCTCCACCGAGTATCCTTCCGAACACAATGGGAAGAGCTAAAGGACAACGAGTTTTTAGTCTGCATCCTGTTACTTTCATATGTCACTGTGTGAAGAGGAATACCCCTAGAGAACACTTAAAGAGAAATATTTTTTAAAAAATGGTAATCATGGTTTATTTGGTGCTTATGATATCCAAATATTTGATCAAAACATGTTTCCGTATGAATGTTTAGCATCTTTAATTCAAATACTTATTACAATCACAAACTGGCATAACCCTTCACTCCTGCCACCTTTCTCTGGTTTTCTCATTCTGAAATCCTCATCACAATACTGGAAGCAGCCAAGGAGTGCAATCTGACCCATATCTAGAGACCAAAACTGAGGGCTCTCAGAAAGTTTTTGACAATCAGGTTATAAGCTTTATGAAATTAAATAATGTCTTTAAATATACAGTTGTTAAACCCTGCAACCAATTCAAAGCCAAACCAAAATCAAAGACTATAAATTTCCAGATAATACATAATAAAATAAACATTGCACCTTCTGAATGTATTTTATTATCTTTATATATATATAAAGATAGGCTGAAAACAGGAAATAAAGATTTGCCCCATGTTTGGGGCCTAGCAAGGTAATCTAAATAGTTAACATTTGACACATATCTCCCGTTGCAGAAAGCTAACAGAGTGAGAGAGATCCTGTGGCTCAAGAGGTAAAAACACTGCCTAATGTGCAATCAGCCCAGGTTCGAATCTCAGAAGAGTATGGCTGACTGATGAAAACTAATGAGTTAGAAATGCATATCAGTCTCCCTTAATTCTTTGTTAGTAATTTACACAAATATATGAACTGTCCCGTGTGACTACTGCCTGTTCGATGGCCTTCAAGATAGGCTGAAAACAGGAAATAAAGATTTGCCCCATGTTTGGGGCCTAGCAAGGTAATCTAAATAGTTAACATTTGACACACACACACACACACACACACACACACATATATGTATATGTATATGTATATGTATGTATATATTCTTTGTTCCTTTAATTCTTTGTTAGCAATCCAAAAAAATTACATAAATATGAGCTGTCACTACTGTGACCACTGCCTGTGGATGGCCTTGGGTTAGGCTGAAACAGGAAATAAGATTTGTCCCATGTTTGGGGCCTAGCAAGGTAATCTAAATACTTAACAAACATTTAACATATATCTATATCTATATCTATATCTATCTATCTATAAATTATTAGGTTTGTGTGTTGGGAGGTCATTGTACTTGCTTATTTGAAAGTAATAATTGTGTTTGGAATTTGAAAAATCAACAATAACATAATGAATTGCATAAATACATTTAATATAATGTTCACAGTTTCAAAAAAAGCTACCATGGGGAAAGAACTGTTTGGCCTGGGGAGGACTCAATTAATCCTTCCATGATTTAATTATTTTCTGTATTTCTGTTCTGATTTGTTCCCCTGAATTGCAGCCTTGTGGGAATCTGTAAGCTAGTACATGTGCTTTTGAAGAAAAAAAAAGTAGCAAGGCAAGGGAACAGTTAAACCCCTTCTGACACTTTCTGAGCTGATCTAAACTAGTATTCTCTGCATTATTTTGCAAGAGAAAAATGAATTATAATAGTATGTTTTTAGATAACATGTTGCTAAATTTTAGCCTTTATTGGATAAGTTTGAAAGGCTTTATTGAATTTAAACATGTAGGCTTTTGTTGTGCCTACCAGAATCAGGGCAGAGACATATGTAATTTTCTCACCTAATCTATATTCTACTAAATTTATCTTCTGTCTGTCACAAGAGCAAGGTTGAACATTTGTGCATTGTGCCACAAGGATAACCTTAACCTTTGTTTAACGACTATCCACATCTATCACTGAAAAGCAGAAAACAAAGCTTGAGTAAACTTTTACTGCTGCAGTTGTATGTCTATGGAGATTCTCAATCATCCAACTGAAGAAGCTTCATGGACCGGAAGCAAAACATTTAAAAAAACAACAACAAGAAAGTCCTGTTGTCTTTTTGAAAAGCATCTTGGGACTTACAGTTGTATATTGCAGTTGTCTATTTTTTCTGTGCTGTCTCTGAGTCAAGCACATAACACGTATGAGAAGCTTTCTAACATTGTACTGTATATGAGCCATTGCTAATAAAAGACCAATACATGCATTTGTAGTTTCAAGCATCAGCAGTTTTGAAATATGCACACAACCTGATAAACAACAATCCCTAAAATAATGATATGCTACCAACAGCAAAGGCATAAGCCTAATATCAATAAACCTCCAAGTTTATTTTTTTTAAAAATTGGATTATTCCTCCAAGTCATCCAGTTATAAAACAACTAACCATGCTTTTAAAAAAAATCAGAAGGAAAAAAGAAAAGTAACCTTCTAAATACTTATTAAAAAGAGATTATGCTCACCTGGTTGGGTCGCTTGGCATTTTAAGTTATTCTGACAGTTATAGGAATTTTATATCAGAGCCAAGATTCTTAGGTTATTCCCAGCTATGGGCTAGCATGAGTGCATACATGCATAGAAAACTAGGAAAGGATTTGCCTTTAAAATAGAAACACTTCAGCTTTCCCAGTTACCTTATTTTGAAAAGCTGTAATAGAAGAGGGGCTACTGATGTACAAATATTGCCCCAATTACTTTATTACTCATTTTAGGGTTGGGTGGAGAGGAAAGGGAAGAATCATGTCCTGGCTTTAGGGATTAGCTCTGTTGAATGCACATACTTAGATGCAAATGCTAAAGCTATGGGCATAAAAAGCTTCTGGTTTATGTCAGGAATAGCTGTAAAGGGGCAGAAAGCTAGAGTCAAAGAGCTTAGGTGGTTAATAGAGGCTATATGTTAGGTGAACAGTCAGCACTTTAAATAGTCATTTCTGTGTGTGGAGAAAGCTCCATACTATGCTGCTGCCATTGCCTCACTTGAGGCTTGCTCTGGAACTCTGCACCCACACATTTATGTATCCATGTCTGCACTTGTGTGCTAAATAACCAGAAACATTGTATTAAAGCTCTCTGATAAAAGTTCTGTAGGAGGTATTCCCTAACAACTGACTGTGTCAGGACCCACCCCAATCCACATCTTAGAAATAAGAACTCCTGGATCCAAGTTTGTCCAAAAGGAAAAGTTTACTAGGATGAGATCGGTTGTGGCAATACAAGACGGGATCTGACATTGAGTTGCATTTCAATACTATATAAAGCATTCCTGTTTCAACCCGCTCCCCTCAAATCCATTTGGTCAGGCTCACATCTTTTACTTAGGTGTCAGGCCCTTTCGGGGGGGGGGAGGGAAATCCTCTTGTGTTTATTGTCATTGCTTTCTTCCTGTCAGTTCCAAATGGAGATGCAACCCAGATCTCTCTCTCTCCCCCTGTTCCCCCCAGATCAAAAGCTTTCCTGGTCTTTGAAAACAGCCTACTGCAATCTGAATAACCATCCTCTCCCCCCACCTCGGAGAGATGGCAGAATCCCGAGAATAAGCACAATATTCTAACCATACAATTATGAAATGTGATATAAATGGATTCTGACAGACTGGTAATATCTCAGGTATAACTGAACAGTCTTATTAAAGGTAACATAGCTGAACTTTTCTCTAATCAGATGGATTACTACTCTGTCAAGAGTAAGTTCTTAAGCAGTTATGCAAAAAAACTCCCCAAAACTTAGTCAGTTGTTGGTCCATATGTAATCAGATCTTTATCAATTGAATTATATTGATGGTCAGTGAATGCCAAGATTCTTTGGACTTTCCCACTTCTTTGATCTACCCTGTTCCATGGACTGTAATTTAATTTTGCTATGCAACATGAGTCTTTGGCATGTGGATGGTTTTCCATAAATCACCACAACATTACAAATGAAATTTGAATGAAACACACAGCTTCTCTTTCTGTCTGTGTGTAAGTTAGGATGGAGTTAGCTATAGTTATCAGTGTAATTCCCACACTGAACATCAGACTGCTTATTTAGTTATATGATTTTATTTATTTATTTTTATGCCACCCACCTCTCCTACAAAGTGAATCTGGGAGTACACAACAACAACAACAACAACTAATTGAAGTATTAAAACATTAAAACTGGTGGTGGCCATTAAAACTGGAGTGGCCCCAGCCCAGCTGGTACCCAGACTGCATATTTAATAGCTTCAGTTGGAAGCCAGGCACACTGAGAAGCTAGAGATCTGGCAACAGTGATAAATATTGGAGGTTGGAATGCAAAACTGGTATCAAATATTAAATCTACTTCCTTGGGTGAAGATTTCAGAAAACTATAACTTTCTTTTCCCGCTACTACTGATATGTTACTGTCTACACTCTCTCTTCTATCAGTCCCCTATTTTCCCTACCCCCCAACTTCACATACCCTCTAACAACCCTCAGACACCAACCAACCGCCTTCAGATGACCACCATATCAATTGCATGTTGAAAGACTTGATAGCTGAGCTCAGAATGACTGAGTATTCTGAATAAATAGATTCTGACACTATGTGTAAACATAGTCAAGGACATGCATAGCAAATATGCACTTAACTGAAGGCTTAGCTACTTATCTTTCTCTGGTAGTTATTTCCTGTGGTACCCATATCTGTAAAACAGACAAACTTGAATAATCATCTATGTTATTTACTGTATAGTGCTGTGTGCATTTTTTCCTAATCAAAGCATTTCGTATGTACTAATATGTATATCATCAGTCTCCCTTAATTCTTTGTTAGCAATTTAAAATTTACACAAATATGAGCTGTCACCGGTGTGACTACTGCCAGTCGATGGCCTTCAGGTTAGGCTGACACAGGAAATAAATCTGACAGGGTAGTTTCTTTCACTTTCCTCTTGGTAGCTTGATTGCTTTAGGAACTTGTCCATCCCAGCCTATTTAAATACAAATCCATTTGCATTTGTTGGCCCTTCAATCCAATTCAATAGCAGTAGCAATAGCACTTAGACTTATATACTGCCCTATAGTGGTTTTATAGCTTTCAAAGTGGTTTACACTGTCAGCCTATGGCCTCCAACAATCTGGATCCTCATTTTACCAACCTCAAAAGGATGGAAGGCTGAGCCAACATTGAGTCCCGTCAGGATTGAACTCCTGGCTGTGGATAGAGTTTGCCTGCAATACTGCATTCTAACCACTGCACCACAAGCGCTCCTTTTTCATCCATCTACTTCATTCCTCATTTCTGTTACAGTCCTACTTTAAGAGATTGTTGGCATTTCTGGAGAGATAAATGAAATATTTATAATTATAAACATTATGTGGGTAACACAATAGATTTTTCACCTCTTCCTCCTTTTCTACCTATTTGCTAAATAAGTCTCAGCTCTTGTTTTTATCATATCTTCAATTGGATAAAAGTCTCTTGACTGTTTCATTTAAAAATCTACTTGTTGACATACTTGGAGGAATAATGGAAATATTCTACAGTTGTAAACATCATATTGGTTTTACTACAAAGACTTACAAATGCTTAACATTTAGAGCTGCACACACAAAGTTCTATAAGGCACACAAATGCTTTTTCTTCAAAGAGACAAACAAATCAATACATTCATGTGTAACTTCCATGCACTATTAGCTTGTTTGGCTCTGAAAGGTGAACTCTCGATTCAAGAAGAAGCAAGGAGAGAAGCTGAAGAGTTAAGTGAAAGATAAGGACTTTACAAAGTCAAACAAGCAAATCTGTTCCATTTGGATTGTTACCGAAGACAATTGTTGGTTTTACAAGTTAACAATTTTTGTTATTGTTCTACTGCTTGGAGTCTAGAAGACAGTAAGTAATGTTCCCAATAACGTGCTGAAAAGAAGCAGAATTGGCTAATCTTATTTTTATTTATTTTGTTTATTTGAGAAAATTTATATGGCTGCTCAACTCTCAGATTATACACACACACACATACATACACACACACACACACATCCTTAATAAGACTAAAAATGCTGGGTGTGTGCATGTTAGAAAGAAAAGAATTGAGCACCAGGATAGAAAAATAAACAAACTGCTTAATATGCAAAACACTTAGCTTTCATCAGCCAAATTGCCGACGTTGTCAGAGCAAGAATAGGAGATCTGGGAGTTTGTCTATATAGCCGGCTGCTTTTGCACCCTGCTCATTGAGCAGGTCACCGGTCTATAGAGTTCACCAGAGGAGTGACCATGAATAAAAAAACAACTTCTGATCCTGCAAGCACGCGAAGAAATGTGGGACATTTAGAAATGCTACGGCTGTTTGAAGTCAATAATTAGCCATTGAGTTTCTTTCTTCAGTTTTCCCACTCTTAGCCATTGCCAGAATTTGTTGTTATCTGCTTTGCCTATTTTTTTTAATGTACAGTTCATGTAATACTTTACTTTGCCATTTCTCATTTCTATTCTTCATTTGGTCTTTCCTGTAGGCCAGTTTGTTCTCTCTGGTACTCAGTAAGCCTTCTTGATATACTGTACTAATTTCAGTGCATCTTCTTCACTGTCTTTCAGATATTCTTCAAATGGTTTTTATTGTTGACTATGATTATTATGATTATGATTGTGATTATGATTGTGATTCATCAAACAGTCATTCAGATGTTTAGACTGGATCACCTATCGAGTGGTTCCCAAGAATCTGGGATAGGTAGATATTCTTGTTTGATAGTGTTAAAGGTTCATTGCAAGATGTAGACCAGAGGTCCTCAACCTTTTGGGCACCAGAGACCAGTTATGTGGAGAGAGGTTTTTCCACAGACCAGAGGAGGCCTAGTGTTGTGTGCTGCTTGCATCCCACGGATTGGGCTTTGCTTGTTTGTGCAGATCCGTTGCTGGCATGCCGCGGCCTGGTACTGGTCCACAAACCAGGGGTTGGTGACACCTGATGTAGACTGTTCCAAATAAAGCTGACTTTGCAATTGACTGATGGTGTTTTTGTCAATGTCCATGATGTTTAACTGGTGTCCCAGTTATTTTGGGATTGTACCCAAGGAGCATACTATTTTTTGTTGTCTTTTGGCTCAATCATCTTTCTTCTATTTGCAGGTCATTGTATTTTTTATATGTTCTAGTTCTTTCTGTTCTACTCTGCTGTTTCCAGGTATTGCAACATACTCTACCCAGAGTTTCTTTCCTTCTCCTTCTCCTTCTCCTTCTTCTTTTCCTTCTCCTTCTCCTTCTTGTCCTCCTCTTCCTCCCACCCTCATTTTATCTTTATCTTTATCTTTATTAATTTTTTATACCGCCCTTCTCCCGAAGGACTCAAGGCAGTGTACAGGGCAATAAATATCAAAATATACATACAAAAATTAAAAAAGATTAAATAATTATGTCCAATATAAAACAATAATTAAAACAATGTTAAAACCAAATCCAAACCCCAAACCCATCAGACCAGGCCGGATTGTTCAAATAAATAGGTTTTTAAATCACGCCGGAAGGAGCGAAGGTCGGGGGCCGTCCGTAGCTCAACCAGCAAGTGGTTCCATAGGTCTGGCGCGCCCACAGAGAACGCCCTCCCCCTGGGGGCCACCAATCGACATTCTCTGATCAGAGGCACCCTGAGGAAGCCCACTCTGTGGGAGCACACTGGACGGAGGGAGGTTGACGCCGGCAGCAGGTGCTGCCGTAGGTAATCCAGACCCAAGCCATGTAGGGCTTTATAGGTCATTACCAGCACCTTGAATCTCACCCGGAGGGCAACTGGCAGCCAATGCAGCTCACGGAGCAGAGGTATAACATGGGAGTATTGGGAGACCCCCAACACTACTCATGCGGCTGCATTCTGCACCAGCTGAAGCCTCTGAGTGGTCCCCAAGGGCAGCCCCATGTAGAGAGCGTTGCAGTAGTCTAGATGGGAGGTCACGAGCGCATGAGTGACTGTGCGTAGGGCATCTCGGTCCAGATAGGGTCGCAACTGGTGCACCAGGCGAACCTGGGCGAAGGCCCCCCTAGTCATAGCTCCTATATGGTCTTCTAAGGAGAGCTGTGAATCTAGGAGGACCCCCAAGTTGTGAGCCCGATCTACAGGGGGCAATAACTCACCCCCCATAGTAAGAGATGGAATAATCTGCATTTCCCAAGATGCCGGCACGCACAGCCACTCAGTCTTGTCAGGGTTGAGCTGAAGCCTGTTCCTCCCTATCCAGCATTACCTACTTCAAGACTTTGGCAGGGACAGTGGGGAGGTTAGCAAAACAATAATTCCCCTGGCAATTAGTGATTTGTTAAGGCTTTCTACATTTTTTTTATATTTTAGCACTTTTATTTTTAAGTTTTAAAATATTCAGCGTGATCCTATTTATGCACAATACTGACTAAATAAACAGTAATTCTGATTAGCTTTACAGATAGCATAAAATTTTAGATAAATTTGTCTCAGATATTTTAACATTGTTACTATTGCTTTTGTTTTGAGTGGAGACAGTATCATCTTTGCTATTGGTTGTAAGTAATCAGGTTTAATAACTGGCATTTGTAGCACAGACAATAATTGTAATGGCTAGCAAGCTTAAGTGACATGTGACATTTTTTTCCTGTGCTTAGTTCTATAAAATGGCTTCTTTTTTGCGTGCTTATGCATAGCATTGCTAGTTACAGCTTTAGGTCCCCCCCCTCCAAATACACAGTCTTCTATAATTGTGCCTGTTTAATTGGTCTGTTGTTTTTTTAACCCACTTTAGCTAAAGAGTGTCATGTATTCCTTTAGAAGTGCTTTGACAAGACCAGGCCCTTGACAGGAAGGGCAAGATGGATGAGCTGATGCTCATGATAACTACTAAGCAAGAAGGATAAACAATAAATATATCTAATTACAAGGATGAGTAATTGAAATAGAATATTATATAGGCTTTTAGAAACCTGACAACTTGATACAAATTGACAGAGATAATATTTATCTTAACACAGACTCTCTGGTCCAACACCTGGGGAAGAATTGATTGATGATGTTCCATCAAGTCATTGTCAACTCTTATCCTAATATATGGCAATTACAGTATTCCAATGTTTGAGTTTCATCCAAGTTGTACAGCCAATCCTTCTCCAGATGTTGTGTTATTTACAACCCCTGCATTTTGTTAAAAGAACTGTCAGACAATCCAAGTACTTTGAGCCTTGTTTTAGACTTATCTAGGAAAGGTGATGTGCACTAGCTGGAATTAACTGGAGAACAGATCAGCTACCAAAAGGATATGTGACTTATATTGTCATGTATTTATACTCCTTTATTTAATGAAGCTATGTCATGTTTTATTGCCTTATCTATAGATATGTCCTGTCTATATTATGCTTAAATCTTCTCGGCTTTTAGCTCAATATGTGTTTATTGCTTTTGAATCCTGCCCAAATTTTAGATGGCAGAACAACTTTTCACTAGAATAGTTCACCTACATAGGATTTCATACATTGTTGTGATAGAATCAAAGAGAAAAAGAGACAAAGAAAGAACTCTTAGAGTCCCCTCTGATAAAAGGACAAAAACCTGATTATATTAAAGATTATGATATTCATCAAAGGATCTCACTGCCAATTTGTTTCTTATATTTGATCTCTCTAAAAATAATAATGGATATGAAAAAATGACTAAGATATACAGTGAGAGATATATTAGTAAACTCATGCATCTGGACAGCATTTTCTCACCGTGAATGATTAAGAAGAGATGAAAAGCTCTATTAATTTAGTTTCCCCACACTTTTCTTAAGAGAAAGGATTCTTACATTGCAGTTTGATAGGGTTATATAAAATTCTCACAGATTCCAAGAGAATAAATATTTTTGGAATCTTTAAACCTCAGAACAGGTTGTAAACACATCACTATAGATCTGAAGTTTAGTTCTAAATTTAAGACATTCGAGTATTGCCAAATTTCTGACACTTCTATATTTGTGGATTTCTCAGTTTCTCCAGCTCAGCCCTTTCAAGTTCTGTTGTTATTTACTTTAAAAAGAAGAATTAAGACTTTTTACAGTCATCACTAAATTTATGTGTTTGTTGTTGTTAGCTGCGAAGTCGTGTCCGACTCATCTCGACCCTATGGACAACGTTCCTCCAGGCCTTCCTGTCTTCCACCATCTTCTGGAGTCCATTTAAGCTCACGCCTACTGCTTCAGTGACTCCATCCAGCCACCTCATTCTCTGTCGTCCCCTTCTTCTATTGCCCTCGATCTTTCCCAGCATTAGGCTCTTCTCCAGTGAGTCCTTCTTTCTCATTAGGTGGCCAAAGTATTTGAGTTTTAGCTTCAAGATATGGCCTTCTAAAGAGCAGTCAGGATTGATCTCCTCTAGGACTGACCGGTTTGATCGCCTTGCAGTCCAAGGGACTCGCAGGAGTCTTCTCCAGCACCACAGTTCAAAGGCTTCAATTTTTTGGCGCTCAGCCTTTCTTATGGTCCAACTTTCACTGCCATACATTGCAACTGGGAAGACCATAGCCTTGACTATAGGCACTTTTGTCGACAGGGTGATGTCTCTGCTTTTTAGTGTGCTGTCTAGATTTGCCATGGCTTTCCTTCCCAGGAGCAAGCATCTTTTAATTTCTTGGCTACAGTCCCCATCTGCAGTGATCTTGGAGCCCAGGAAAACAAAATCTCTCACTACCTCCATTTCTTCCCCATCTATTTGCCAGGAATTGAGAGGGCCAGGTGCCATGATCTTGGTTTTCTTAATGTTAAGTTTCAACCCAACTTTTGCACTCTCCTTCTTCACCTGCAACAAGAGGCTCTTTAGTTCTTCTTCACTTTCTGCCATTAGAGTGGTATCATCTGCGTATCTCAGGTTGTTGATATTTCTCCCGGCAATCTTAATTCCAACTTTTGATTCATCTAGCCCTGCCTTTCTCATGATGTGCTCTGCATATAAGTTAAATAGGCAGGGCGACAGTATACAGCCTTGCCGGACTCCTTTCCCAATTTTGAACCAATCAGTGGTTCCGTGTCCAGTTCTCACTGTTGCTTCTTGACCCGCATATAGGTTTCTCAAGAGACAAATAAGATGGTCTGGTACTCCCATCTCTTTAAGAACTTGCCACAGTTTGTTATGATCCACACAATCAAAGGCTTTAGCATAGTCAATGAAGCAGAAGTAGATGTTTTTCTGGAACTCCCTAGCTTTCTCCATGATCCAGCATATGTTGGCAATTTGATCTCTAGTTCCTCTGCCTCTTCGAAATCCTGCCTGTACTTCTGGTAGTTCTCGATCCACATACTGCTGAAGTCTAGCTTGTAGGATTTTAAGAATGACTTTACTAGCATGAGAAATGAGTGCAATGGTGCAATAGTTTGAACATTCTTTGGCACTGCCTTTCTTTGGAATTGGAATGTAAACTGATCTTTTCCAATCCTGTGGCCACTGTTGAGTTTTCCAAATTTGCTGGCAAATTGAGTGTAGCACTTTTACTGCACTGTCTTTTAAGATTTTGAATAGCTCAGCTGGAATACTGTCACCTCCACTAGCTCTGTTGTTGCTCAGCTTTTCTAAGGCCCACTTCACTTCACATTCTAGGATGTCTGGCTCGAGGTCAGTGACCACCTCATTGTGATTATCTGGGACGTTAAGCTCATTCTTGTATAGTTCTTCTGTGTAATTTTTCCACCTCTTCTTAATCTCTTCTGCCTCTGTTAGGTCCCTGCCATTTTGGTCCTTTATCATGCCCATTTTTGCATGGAATGTTCCCTTCATCTCTCCAATTTTCTTGAAAAGATCTCTGGTCCTCCCTATTCTATTGTTTTCTTCTATTTCTTTGCACTGTTCATTTAAGAAGGCATTCTTATCTCTTCTAGCTATTCTCTGGTATTCTGCATTCAATTGGGCATATCTATGTTTTTCTCCCTTGCCTTTCGCTTCCCTCCTTTCCTCAGCTATTTGCAAAGCTTCCTCAGACAGCCATTTTGCTTTCTTGCATTTATTTTTCTTTGGGATGGTTTTGGTTGCTACCTGTTGTACAATGTCGCGAACCTCTGTCCATAGTTCTTCAGGCACTCTGTCTATCAGATCTAATTCCTTAAATCTATTTGTCACCTCTACTGTATATTCAACAGGGTTATGATTTAATTCATACCTGAGTGGCCTAGTGCTTTTCCCTACTTTCTTCAGTTTAAGCCTAAACTTTGCAAGGAGAAGCTCATGGTCTGAGCCACAGTCAGCTCCTGGTCTTGTTTTTACTGACTGTATAGAGCTTCTCCATCTTTGGCTGCAGAGCATATAGTCAATCTGATTTCTGTGTTGACCGTCTGGTGATGTCCATGTGTAGAGCCGTCTCTTGGGTTGTTGGAGTGTTTGCTATGACCATCGTATTCTCTTGACAAAATTCTATCAGCCTGTGCCCTGCTTCATTTTGTACTCCAAGGCCAAACTTGCCTGTTATTCCAGTTATCTTTTGGCTTCCTACTTTAGCATTCCAATCCCCCATGATGATAAGGACATCACTTTTTGGTGTTAGTTCTATAAGGTGCTGTAGGGCTTCAAATTTATGTGTAGCAAATGTCAGATCAGTATGAAGTTTCAGTGAAATACCTGACAGAATTAAAAGGAAACTGAAAAGATTAATAAAACATAAAAAAGGCCATCAAAGTTTACATAGTTGTCAGATTAGATAGTTGTAGCTTTGGTTACTTTCTTTTAAAGTCTTAAGTTATTAACAAGAATGTTAGATAGATCTGATCAATGTAAAATACTCTCATTAGCTTTTCCCCAACATATAGGTTTAGTTGAACTGTGACTTTCATACTGCCTTATCATTTAAGGA
>NC_139516.1:136153205-136290705 GCF_947247035.1 Vipera ursinii | reverse complement strand
CTTTCTTATGGTCCAACTTTCACTGCCATACATTGCAACTGGGAAGACCATAGCCTTGACTATACGCACTTTTGTTGACAGGGTGATGTCTCTGCTTTTTAGTGTGCTGTCTAGATTTGCCATGGCTTTCCTCCCCAGGAGCAAGCGTCTTTTAATTTCTTGGCTACAGTCCCCATCTGCAGTGATCTTGGAGCCCAGGAAAATAAAATCTGTCACTACCTCCATTTCTTCCCCATCTATTTGCCAGGAATTGAGAGGGCCAGATGCCATGATCTTGGTTTTCTTAATGTTAAGTTTCAACCCAAGTTTTGCACTCTCCTTCTTCCCCCGCAACAAGAGGCTCTTTAGTTCTTCTTCACTTTCTGCCATTAGAGTGGTATCATCTGCGTATCTTAGGTTGTTGATATTTCTTCCGGCAATCTTAATTCCAACTTTTGATTCATCTAGCCCTGCCTTTCTCATGATGTGCTCTGCATATAAGTTAAATAGGCAGGGCGACAGTATACAGCCTTGCTGGACTCCTTTCCCAATTTTGAACCAATCAGTGGTTCCATGTCCAGTTCTCACTGTTGCTACTTGACCCGCATATAGGTTTCTCAAGAGACAAATAAGATGGTCTGGTACTCTCATCTCTTTAAGAACTTGCCACAGTTTGTTATGATCCACACAATCAAAGGCTTTAGCATAGTCAATGAAGCAGAAGTAGATGTTTTTCTGGAATTCCCTAGCTTTCTCCATGATCCAGCGTATGTTGGCAATTTGATCTCTAGTTCCTCTGCCTCTTCGAAATCCTGCCTGTACTTCTGGTAGTTCTCGATCCACATACTGCTGAAGTCTAGCTTGTAGGATTTTAAGCATGACTTTACTAGCATGAGAAATGAGTGCAATGGTGCGATAGTTTGAACATTCTTTGGCACTGCCTTTCTTTGGAATTGGAATGTAAACTGATCTTTTCCAATCCTGTGGCCACTGTTGAGTTTTCCAAATTTGCTGGCAAATTGAGTGTAGCACTTTTACTGCATTGTCTTTTAAGATTTTGAATAGCTCAGCTGGAATACTGTCACCTCCACTAGCTTTGTTGTTGCTCAGCTTTTCTAAGGCCCACTTCACTTCACATTCTAGGATGTCTGGCTCGAGGTCAGTGACCACCTCATTGTGATTATCTGGGACGTTAAGCTCATTCTTGTATAGTTCTTCTGTGTAATTTTGCCACCTCTTCTTAATCTCTTCTGCCTCTGTTAGGTCCCTGCCATTTTGGTCCCTTATCATGCCCATTTTTGCATTAAACGTTCCCTTCATCTCTCCAATTTTCTTGAAAAGATCTCTGGTCCTCCCTATTCTATTGTTTTCTTCTATTTCTTTGCACTGTTCATTTAAGAAGGCATTCTTATCTCTTCTAGCTATTCTCTGGAATTCTGCATTCAATTGGGCATATCTATGTTTTTCTCTCTTGCCTTTCGCTTCCCTCCTTTCCTCAGCTATTTGCAAAGCTTCCTCAGACAGCCATTTTGCTTTCTTGCATTTCTTTTTCTTTGGGATGGTTTTGGTTGCTACCTGTTGTACAATGTCGCGAACCTCTGTCCATAGTTCTTCAGGCACTCTGTCTATCAGATCTAATTCCTTAAATCTATTTGTCACCTCTACTGTATATTCAACAGGGATATGATTCAATTCATACCTGAGTGGCCTAGTGCTTTTCCCTACTTTCTTCAGTTTAAGCCTAAACTTTGCAAGGAGAAGCTCATGGTCTGAGCCACAGTCAGCTCCTGGTCTTGTTTTTACTGACTGTATAGAGCTTCTCCAACTTTGGCTGCAGAGCATATAGTCAATCTGATTTCTGTGTTGACCGTCTGGTGATGTCCATATGTAGAGCCGTCTCTTGGGTTGTTGGAAAAGAGTGTTTGCTATGACCATCGTATTCTCTTGACAAAATTCTATCAGCCTGTGCCCTGCTTCATTTTGTACTCCAAGGCCAAACTTGCCTGTTATTCCAGTTATCTTTTGGCTTCCTACTTTAGCATTCCAATCCCCCATGATGATAAGGACATCATTTTTGGGTGTTAGTTCTATAAGGTGCTGTAGGGCTTCATAGAACCGGTCAATTTCTTCCTCTTCAGCACTGGTGGTTGGGGCATAGACTTGGACTACTGTGATATTGAATGGTTTGCCTTGGATTCGAACTGAGATCATTCTGTCATTTTGAGGATTGTATCCCAGTATTGCTTTTCCTACTCTTTTATTGACTATGAAGGCTACTCCATTTCTTCTGAGGGATTCTTGCCCGCAGTAGTATACCTGATGGTCATCTGAATTAAATTCACCCATTCCTGTCCATTTTAGTTCGCTGATACAAAAGATGTCGATGTTCAGTCTTGTCATCTCTTGTTTGACCACGTCCAACTTTCCTTGATTCATGGATCTTACATTCCAGGTTCCTATGGAGAAAAAATCTTTACAGCATCGGACTTTCCTTTCACCACCAGACACATCCACAGCTGAGCGTCCTTTCGGCTTTGGCCCAGTCGCTTCATTCTTTCTGGCGCTACTAGTACTAGCCCTCTGCTCTTCCCCAGTAGCATATTGGACGCCTTCCGACCTGAGGGGCTCATCTTCCAGCGTCATATCATTTTGCCTTTTGGTACTGTCCATAGGGTTTTCATGGCAAAGATTCTGGAGTGGTTTGCCATTTCCTTCTCCAGTGGATCACGTTTTGTCAGAACTCTCTGCTATGACCTGTCCATCTTGGGTGGCCCTGCACGGCATAGCTCATAGCTTCATTGAATTACGCAAGCCCCTTCGCCACGACAAGGCAATAATCCATGAAGGGGATTATTATTATTATTATTATTATTATTATTATTATTATTATTATTATTATTATTATTATTATTATTATTATTAGCCTATCTACCTAATCTATCCATCCATCTTTATCTATCCTACCTGTAAATGCAAAAGGCTCTCACACAAATTACTTTTGGAAGGAATTTGTGAGTGGAAAGACAAAACAAAGTATAACTCTTCAGCAATTAGATCCTTATATTAGTAACATTTGCCATTTTCATAGGCAAGAATAAATTCATAGGTAAGATTTAAAAGTAAGCCATTGCATACATTATAAACAATCAACATATTTTGTTTATATTTTTTACATTTTAAGAAACAAACCTCACGTGGGATGAGTTCCCCATGATGTGCATTAATTGCATCTTGACTGGAACAATCTGATACTACAGTAGATATATGGATAGGTCCCCTTCTTTTAAATTTCTGAAGAGCCTTGAACACTTCAATTTTTCTGGAAGCTTTTTCAGGATGAGATAAATGCATTCTTATCCCCAAGGTCCCAGGGTGATGTGGGAACAAACAGTGTTTTAGTGTTCCTTGGTCTTGTACTTAAGAAACAAAAACCTCTGCAACTTTTTAAGGATTTGGTGAGTCACTCGAGACACTTCAAATTGGAGCAGTATATAACTTGAGTAAATACATCAATGGACAATATTGTTCATTTCATTAGTGTCTATTTGTTATATTTATATCCTTCCTTTTCTTGCAAGGCTCAAAGAGGCTTGCAAGATAATCTCCCTCTCCGTTTATCCCCACAACACCAATCCTTTTACATAGACAGGGTAGAAAGAAATAAATTGTCTCAAAGTCACCCGGTGGGCTTCTAGGGCTTAAACTGGATTTGAACCCAAGTCTCCCCAGCCCTCACCATGCATGCTAATTACTACAACACACATATTCTACATATACATTACTTCACCTGATCAATTTCAAGTTTGGGGTTTTTTTTGTTTTTTGTTTTCCAATTTGAGAAAAGAGTGTGCCTAAGTGTTCATTAATATCACATTCATTTGGACAGACATTTCCTAATGCACATTTTTATTCATTTTCCCTCTCCTGTTTATAAAATAAATGATTTTCTTTGTCTTTTTTTAATTGCAAAGTAGTCCATTTTATTATTGTTTTAAATACAGACTTGGCATGCATTTACATTTTGAGGTTTTTTTTTCTTACACATCCAGAAAGCCTGAAATTTGTATAATTCTTTCAGCTTTATTATGTGATATGCTCCAATGGACTACTGATCCGAGTTCCAAAACTGTAAACAACTCTTAGGCAGTTGATATTGAAGAGATACAGGAGTTTCTACTTCTCTAATGCCATCTAGAGGCTGTCCAGATTCTTGCAGCTCAGACCTAGTGGCCCTTCACCACAATGCACATCAGTATGATGATCACAATGACACAGAACAGCACACACTCTGCTAGAGAGACGTTCCCTGAAGATGGGCTCCAGCACAAGTCCGAAAGCTCGGCAGACAAAACCCTGGTCCCAGTGACCGACCCAGATTGGATTGTGCAGTATTATGATCCTCTGGACAGGACAAGAAGAGATATACTAGAAGCCTTCATCCGTATGTTTCTGCACATATTACTGTGCATACTGCATTTTTTAACTCTTGTTTTTGTTTTTTTTTAAAGCCAGTTGGATGTTATGGTTGAAGTATCAGGCTCAGGGCTTTTTTTCTCATAGAACGCTCAGAACAGAGTTCCGGCACCTTTTTTGGATGGAACCTTGTAGAGTAGGCAAGGCGGGTTGTATGACATGTGTGAGTTCCGGCACCTTTTTCTTTTACAAGAAAAGCACTAGAAACTGGGAAACTATAAAACCAGAATTTTGGATTATAAACCAGGAAATCAGCAGACCATCAGTTTTAATTTTGTCTTAGACACAAAGTCAGCTTGGTGACCTTGGGTCAATCCTTCTCTCTCAGACCTGGGAAGAAGAAAGCAATGGCATACCCCTTCCAAAACCTGGTCCCCAAAATTTCAGGGACCAATGCAGGTGACTAGTTGCAAAAAGTCAATGCTGACTCGAAGGCATATATACACAACCCCCTAGAGTCTATGGGATTGGGCAACTATAATAAATCTAGATAAGTAACATGAAGAATTAATAAAATAATATAAGATGGTTGCCCTCTTGACTTTTTTAAACCATATCTAGCTGATACCTCTGGTGCCTATGTAACGACTGTGGAAAACCTAGTGAGAAATATTGCTAGTCTGTAGTAGAATATCTGACATGAATGCATTACACCTGCGGGAACCCTTCCAGGAATTCATCTGAACTTCATCTGAGACAGGTATTGCAATTAAGCTACCACCAAATGTTGTTGAATGGGGAGAGGTCCAGTCTTTTATCTTGAATCTGCATAAAGAATAACCCATACTTTAAAACTTTAAATAAATGGCTCCACTTTTCCCTTTAAAATGATTTGAAAGTATATGATCCTAGTGCAAACTCATCATTGGATTAGCAATGAGTTAAAGGGTGCTCACATTGCAACAAGATTAATATTGGGTGGAACAAGATAGCAGAAGCAAGTTAAAGATGGTCTAAATTTACATACAAGGGTTCACACTCACTTGTCAATAAAACAAAATAACTAGATGGGCAGAGAAAGTGGTCAAACATCAAGCTACACAACTGAAAAAAAAATCAGATTTCAAACCATGTAAGTCATACCATGCTTCTGCCTATACTTTCCCTGCCAATTTTGTTCTAGTTCTTCCATGTCTTTAGGCCAAAAACCTGAGTAAGATTCAGTCAGTCAATAGGCTTCTACAACCCATGTTATTTTGAGGAGCTATACTCTATATCTGATGCTCTTAGTCTAAATCAGACAGGTCAAACTCATGACGTCACACAATGTATTGGGACAGTTTTGCCATTGCCGACAATGGGGTAGGTGTGGCTTCTGTGTGACGCATCCAGCCCGCAACCTGGCAGTTTGACATCCCTGGTCTAAATCATATCTCACCTAAAGAGGTTTTTTACAGTCTTGTTTGTTTGAGTGTTTTTTTTTTTCTTCCAGCAAAGACCCCCCCCATGAGCTTCATTGGATTCTCTCTTTATATGTGTGTTTGTGTGTGTATATGTATATATACTGTATATATGTTTGTGTGCTTGTGTGTCTCTATGTCTATTATCTATCTATCTATCTATCTATCTATCTATCTATCTATCTATCTATCTATCTATCTATCTATCTATCTATCTATCTATCTATCGTCCACGACTTACAACAGTTCACTTAGTGACCATTTAAAGAGACAATGACATTGAAAAAAGTGACATGACCATTTTTTTCACAGTTACGACCTTTATAGCATCTCCATGATTATATTATCAAAATCCAGATGCTTGGCAACTGGTTGATATTTATGATGGTTACTGTACCCCAAGGTCATGTGATCTTCTTTTGTACCCTTTTAACAAGCAAAATCAATGGGGAAGACAAACTCGCTTAAAACAACCAGGCTACTAACTTATCAACTGCAGTGATTCACTTAACAACTGAGACAAGAAAGATTGTAAAATGGGGCAAAACTCACTTAACAAGTGTCTCAGTTAATAACAGAAATTTTGGGCTCGGTTTTGGTTGTAAGTTGAGGACTACCTGTATATGTGTGTGTGTGTGTGTGTGTGTGTGTGTATGTATATGTAGATATGTGTGTGTGTGTGTGTATGTGTATATGTATATATGAAAGTTCTTTAGCCTTCATTAAAAACAAAAACAAAACAAAATCTCCTCAAAAGTATTGCATTAATTTTAATTAAGTTGCTCCAAATGAGAAAGAGCAATTAATTGTCAGTGGTATTCTTGTAAGATGATGTGTCATTGTGAAATGGATACCCTGCTTTTGTTTCATTCAGGGAAATGCATTTGTTTTCAATTATGCAAGAAAGCCAAATGATACATCCTATTATTTATCTCCGTACAAACAAGGAACAATAATAAAAAATCTGTTAATCCCGTGGCTGATTCCCCACTTCTCATCAAAATTCCATTATCAGTTAGTTAGTCCTGGAATTTTAATTGCTTCATGAGTGGAAGGGAAATTTTCTGAGTATTTATGACCTATTTTCTCTGACCTGCACAAAAGAGTCTGTCTGTCCTTTTCGTTTTGCTGCTGCTTCATGTTGTAGGCCTGCTGTTATAGTGTGTCTCATTTTTTTTGTGGCTTTCTTTCCCATGCACATTAGTCATTCTTTAACAAGAATTTCAAAACTGATAGATAAATCATGTACCCTATGTTACATTATGATGTTTTTGGATTCAGCCCCCAATTTTGTTTGAAGGATGCCACCTGACATGCCAGGAATCTATTTTTTTAAGGGAAAGATTGAATGCTTTCAGTACAATATCAGACATTGTCATATGTACAGACTTTGGTTCTCTTTTCTACAGTATTTCATCTTTTGAAACATGTATTTTCTGTATTATCATGGATAATATATTCCTGCAAGCAGAGAACAAAATGACAAATTAATTTGAATAAGAGATCAAACTGCAAACTTTTCAAACTGTACCTTGTAAATTATAGCACACTAAAGTATTCATATGGAGTACTATATAGCTTTGTGCTTGAGATATTGAACCATTGCCTTTTTTGTATGTTTGATTGATTTGTATGCCATCTATTGTTGAAGTGTCTGAGTAGCTAACAGTAAAGAAAAAAAAATCACCTAGCCCTCCCTTCACACTCATAAAATAAACCATATGCAGAATCAAAATCATATAAAAGGGAGAAAATTCAAAAGCTTGTACCTATTGAGTTCGTATATGGCGCTACTCAATAATTAATTTAATTATTTTGGTTTAATAATATGCATAAATTGTTAATTTTATTGTAGTTGCCCACAGTCATTATATTAGAGATGGATGGCTATATAAATTTGATTAAACAAATAAACCTAGTCAAACGGGCACAAGAAGTATAGGAGAAGGCAGTTCCACAGAGAATCCCTCCCCCAACAATCTGGGTCTTCATTTTACCAACCACAGAAGGTTGGAAGGCTGACTCAACCTTGAGTTGGTCACAATTAAACTCCTGGCAGTGGGCAGTGAGTTAGCCTGCAATGCTGCATTCTAACCATTGAGCCACGACATCTAACTGATATACACAAAAGGAAAATTGAATGTTAACAATTAGGTTCATTTTTGAGAAACCATTATTTCTGCTGCTATAGGAAATAATCATGTTGTGCCATTGACCATAATGACTGTAATCTGTTCTCCTCTGTAGTCTGTTTTTAACTGAAGATTTGGGGATCATCTCCTAAAAGATTGAAGCTACATACCCTTAACTTTCTATAGGCTGTGCCTTTGTAAATACATGTTATGAATTGAAGCAATCAACATTTTTACAGGGATTTTATCCCTATATTAATCTTTCTATATCCTAGCCACAAAGAAAATAAAAAGACCATGAAGAAACATCATGCATCATGCCTCCAGCCCTGTGTCACTCCTCAAAAATAGAAGCCTGATCTAAATCAGATCTGTGTACAACATGCATCTAAGTATAGCTACTCTCTATTGATATTGTACTTCTTTAAATGAAAGATGAATCTGACTGATCTTTCAGCTGTTAAGAAGGCTATTGAGAGTTTAAAACAGAGATGTCTAACTTCTGGCTAACAATAATGCAAATCTTGGAGACTTGCCCCATCCTAGCTAATCAGATTCAGCAAAATCTATGGACATTTGAGGAAAGGATATGACAATATCATCCAAAATAAAACATCCATTTTATTTCAAGCTTGCTCAAAAGGGGTCCCCAATCCCCGGTCCATAGACCAATACCAGGCTGTGACATACCAGCAACTAGTCTGCACAAACAAGCAAAGACCCATCCCCAGGATGCAGACAGCACACAAAACCACACACCCTGTGGTCTCTCCACAGAACTGGTCCCTGGTACTCAAAAGGTTGAGGACCTCTGGCATAGATTACTTTCTACAAAGTATTGAGATATTTTTATCCCCGGCATAAAGTTTGTCTGAACCTTGCAGCAAGCCCACTTTCTAGCACAAACCTTTCCACATTCTTCTGCAATGACACTTGCAGAAATGAAGCATATCAAGTGCAACGTGTAAGAAATAGATGGGACTCACATGCAATTTGGGCTGCTTTGTGGTGGGGTAAACTTGAAAATATCCCATTTTCTGTGGGAATGTTAGAAAGCTGCTCAGGGAGAAGGCAGAATATTTTCTCCAGTCACAAAGGAAGTCTTGTCAAGTTATGAAACTGAATTAAGATACAATATGGAGACAAAGTTGAAACTCAACATTAAGAAAACCAAAGTCCTGGCGTCTGGCCCTCTCAATTCCTGGCAAATAGAAGAAATGGAGCTAGTGACAGATTTCATTTTCCTGGGCTTCAAGATCACTGCAGATGGGGACTGTAGCCAAGAAATTAAAAGATGTTTGCTTCTGGGGAGGAAAGCCATGGCAAATCTGGACAGCATACTAAAAAGCAGAGACATCATCCTGCCAACAAAAGTGTGTATAGTCAAGGCCATGGTTTTCCCAGTTGCAATGTGTAGCTGTGAAAGTTGGACCATAAGGAAAGCTGAGCACCAAAGAATTGAGGCCTTTGAACTGTTGGAAGAAAGGTCTTCATCGTGGTTCATCCAACCTGGGAATAAACATGGCAATTGCTTTGGGAAGAAGGTTGTATTTTATTGAAGAGGAGAATGAGGCAGGGAGATGGCTGTCAGAAAAGAAGGACTGAACACATGTAGGGAGTGGGTTTTTATACCCTCTGGAGCCTTTTGTTTGGAGCTGCTTCCTGTTCCTGTTTGAGGCTATTTCCTGTGTCATGTATTCTGAGCTGAGTCTGGATTTGCCCTTCTGGTATTCTGATGGTGATGGGTTACTCTTATTATGTCCAAAGATCATATCCTGCTTCCCTGTGGCTGGGGTATGTAGATTTTAGGTGTCTATCTTCTTAATCTCCCAGCTGGGGGCCTGCAACCTTCCTGGATTTACATCTGCATTTGTACAGAACTGGTTTCTGCTTGGGGGAGGGAGACCTGGGGCTATAAGAAAACTGGGCATGCTTTCCTGAATCTCCAAGATCCTTTTAGGAAATATATTTTCTTGCCCTTTTTAATATTTCCTTCTCTGGGGAGCTGACTTCCCACAGAACTTTGGACTGCAAGGCATTCAAACTGGTCAGTCCTAGAGGAGATCAACCCTGACTGCACTTTAGAAGTCCAGACCCTGAAGTTGAAACTCAAATACTTTGGCCACCTAATGAGAAGGAATACCTGTTCATAATTTGGAGCTGATGCATAACATTTCCTCCCTGTGGACATCTGTGCTGAAAGAAAATAGTGAACCAGGGGAGGAGAAGGAGCAAATACTCTCCTTTGAAAAAGAAGAAATGGAATGTCAATTTTTGCATAAAAATGTGTTTGTGTGCATATGTGTAGCACACATATACATACACACACACACACACACACACACAGACAGACACACACACAAACATATAAAAAGAGCCTTGGTGGAGCAGTGGGCTAATGCCTCCTTAAGTAACACCAGCTGCCTGCAATTAGTGCAGGTTCGCATCCCACCAGGCTCAAGGTTGACTCAGCCTTCCATCCTTCCGAGGTAGGTAAAATGAGGACCCAGATTGTTGGGGGCAATAAGCTGACTTTGTAAAAATGCCGCTTGGGGTGTGTGTGAAAGCCCTAATAAGCATATACATAGAATGAAAGCTACTGCTAAGCTTGTAAAGCCACCCTGAGTCTTCGGAGAAGGGCGGGATATAAATGGAATTAAATAAAATAAAAATAAATAAATATATACATGCATACATATTCAGTTAGAAATGATGAGCATAGCTTAAATATAACTTTTGATGGTTTTTGAATAGAAGAAATTTCAAATATAGGAGACATTTTGATATCTTATCAGCATGAGGGGTCATTCATATAGCACTTCAAAGGATACATACTGGGTGCCTTTACATTAGAAATCTATCATTACCAACCTATATTGGACATATATATATATATATATATATATATATATATATATATATATATATATATATATATATATATATATATGTATATATATATATATGTATATATATATATATATATATATATATATATATATATATATATATATATATATATATATGTATGTATGTATCTTGATCTATAACTTTCATTAGTTATATAAGTATTGAAAATTTGAAATCACTGCTTTGTCATTATGTTTACATTCTGCTTTTGTGGAGGCTTATGGTGTTCTAATGCACCATTTGGTCATAAAAAAAACACAAAACCTTATTTTTAACCAGTCATAAATTTAGGGAGACAAATCTGATAGCATGATCAGGAAATTCTTAGCATAAGCACAGTCGGATAGAAACATTACTATTTACGATATTTTGATGTTTTTTTCTTCCCTTAAAAAAACCTCAGTGGCGTAAGTGGATAAATATAGGTACATTTTAAATTTGGAAGTTCCCAAAATATGTGCCTTAAAAAAGCACACACTTGAGTACCTAAGTAGCTATTGTAGCTTTTATTCAGACAGCAAGTGGATAAATAAATAAAAGCTGAATTCCATTCCCACAAAATATAAAAAAGCAAAGTAATGGAGGACAGCCTTAGTGTTTTTTTGTTCTTCCTCTGTGTTTGGTAAGCCATTTTTCCCTTGCCCTTCAATAACCCATTAGAAGCACCATCCTGTTTTTTGTTTGTTTGTGTGTGTTTAAAATTTTCTATGATATTTTATTTATTGTATGGATGGCTTTCATTAGAGATGTTTTTCTCTTCTTCATTTACTAGGAAGCTATGAAAAAATAGTGGGATTAAAAGAGATGATGCCTCAAAATTATTTATTACGACTCACTGGAATGGTATATAACACACATTGCTGATCAGCAGCCCTGCAAAATTCTAGGAGTGCCTTGTTTTCTTTGTATATTATTTTACCTCTATCATTATTCTGTATATAAGCATACCAGGAAAACAATCTAAAAAGTTTAATATTATGGTTTCCAGTCATAATGCATAAAGCCTACATTTAACTTTGCATGGCCTGGAATACAAGGCTTTTGCCACTTTTTGTATTTATATTTATATTTATATGGTGGTGGAGTGGACAGAGGATACATATTGAAGGAAGATTAAAATGGACAACAAAATTTCCCCTAGGTTAAATCTGCTTTAATTTAGCAAGATATTCTGACTTTAAATGATTTGATAATATGAAAGCCCTCTTCCCTTCCTAAAATGATTTGCTTAAATTACAAACAAACTGGAATGTCAATGGTATGTCAATGTTATTAAATAATACGTATGTCAGTTCCGCTTCTTGTAGTGAAAATATCCTGTACTGCACATATGCGAAGATACTCTGGCAATTTTAGGCCTGTGTAACACATCTTTTTCATTTGCTCCATTTGGAGTATGATAAGGTTTTTATTAAAAACAGAAGGTTCATAGAGAATGCTTTAAGACTAAAAGTGTAGAGAAAGTGTCTCTGTCCCCTACTTCATTGAGTATCATTAATTCTGCCTGTTGCTTCCTCTGTGGAGGAAGCTGTATTCATGCCCACTTGAAAAATATACTACAGTCCAGCTCTATGTGTTGGATCAAATAAAGAGTTGTGCTCACACTGATTGTGCAGCAAACTTGGAGAACAAAAGGTGGGAATGACAGGATGTTAAGAAGCAGAGGGCCACACAAATGTTGCACTTGTTCAAAGTGACAAATGATTGCACATATCTAGGCAGAAGATTAAAGACTCTCCAAAATGTACCAGGTTGTGAAAAGGTAAGAGAATTGCTGAATTCATCATTCTGATAGTTTCGTTAATTTCCTGAGATTATGGCGAAGTCTTGATATAGGAACATGAACAAAGGTGATTAGTTTTTTTGCAGATTGTTGAAAAATCATCAATCAATTACAACCAAAGCTACAATGATTTGGTAATTCAAACTGGCCTGTGAAAAGAGAGGGTAAGAAAGGAGAAATTCTCATTTCCCACGTCTTCAAAGATTGTCTACTGGATTACTACTGTTCATTCACTTTGCTCTAGTTCTGCATAAGAAAAGAGTCCTATTTCTATAACAATGGGCAAACCACTTGTAACATAGATCTGTAATGCAGACATGCCTGTAATGATCAGTTTAATATTTTGGAAGCTATCCACTGAATTATTTTTTTAGACTGATACCTACAAGAGCTCAAGGTGACTTTCATGGATATTCCCCTTTATTTAATGCCAAAGAAAAAAAGCCAGTAGAATGGATTAGGCTGAGAGAGATTGTTTCCAAGGTCAAGAATGGACTGAACCTGGATTTTTTTTTTCTGATTCTAGTCTACAGCACTTTGGCTGTTTTGGAGAAAAGTCAGCTATTCAAAAATGATATATTTCAGATATGTACTAGCTGCCTGATCTAATTCTTAAAACAATAAAATATCAGCATCTTTGATTATGCTGGATGGAATATCTTATTTTTTAACTTCTTCAACAGTTTGTATTGATTATGAAAAGGAGAAAAAAAATCTACCATTTAAAGATTGGAAGGGAAAAAAAAACCAGCATGAAAATCTTGGTGGAGAATCCAGGAAGACGAAACTTCTGACAGCTTTAATATTAGCTTGTGGACAATCAAAGTTTAATTGGAACACTGCATTCAATAGTCTTACTCTTAGATTCTGGGTTTTAATAATGTTATAAAATATGAAAATGATTGGGGATAAACCTCCATGTTCTATGTACAGCCAGATATAAAACAATAGTTGGAGACGGATAATTAAGGATAAATCGTCAGGCAGACATTGTGGGATGGCAAAATAAAATAAAATTGAAGCAATGTTTTATTTTCCAGAAACTATGAAAGCCAAGATATTGCCTTAGCTACTGAAAATACACCCTTCTCTCTCTTTCAAATGTAAATTATGTTAATTCTTTTAACTACCTTTGGAACATATGTATTAGGAGGTGGGAAGAGCTTTCCTAGGATCAGTTATGCTCTTGTTTAGATCTTGGTGTCACTAACTGAACGCAGGGCTTTTTTTCTCATAGAACACTCAGAACGGAGTTCCGGCACCTTTTTTGGATGGAACCTTGTAGGGTAGGCAAGGTGGGTTGTATGACATGTGTGAGTTCCGGCACCTTTTTCTTTTACAAAAAAAGCACTGAACTGAAGCAATCAGTGAGTTTCTTTGGTTCAAGCTGGGCTTTATTCTATGTCTTCACCACACTGACACTCGTTACTTTACACATGGATCATGTCTACTTAATGATTAAGAAAACAAACAGGGAAGAAATGCATAAAGAGATCTATTGTAAAAGACACCATGAAAAAAGAGGTGTATTTTTGCTTTTTTAAAAAAAATGCAGGCCAGTTCATAAATTCATGCAGAAAGAGGGCCAAACATATTTTTAGCAAGTAAAATGTAAAACTGAACAAACCTAAGATTGATCCCCCATTGAGTGGGGCATGGGAGTGGGGCAATAGGTCATGTATCTGAAGAATTTATATACAAATACAACATTAGGCAAACATAATCTTCTAATCTTGTTATTGCAGATCAGATGTTTTAAAGAGAGTCTAAATATTTATTAATATTCTCAAAGGTATTTGAATAATCATGTTTCAGGGTATTAAAATTGCTTAGTTTATGCCCAAAGCAGTCATAAGGAAGATAATTTCCAGGTTATAAGCAAAGTGGTTTAAAATGTCATTTTGCCTTGTAGCAAAATCCCATGGTTCAGAGCTGGGAACCAGAAATTCTTATTGAAATGTTTAATATTTGCAACTTGTCTTTGTTCTAGGAAGAACAGAGAGTTAATGATAAAAATGAACAATCTTTTTACAAGATTGTAGAAATAGTTTGTTCATTATTAGTATAAATTACAATAATGCTGAGAAAGTGTGCAAATTATTAAAGGGGAAAATTGCAATTGCTAATTTGATAGTTACCTCACATTTTTGGGGTATAAAAATGAAAATAATGAAACTAACTTTGCTGATTATTGAGGTTTATAATTTGCCTGTTAGGTATAGGAGTTAGAACAGCAATTTTATTTTCTTTCTATTTTTTTCTCCCTCTAATAATCTCTTTCTGTCTCTCATTTACATATTTGTTCATATTTAGAACTACTAGGTACATAGGATGAAACTACTGTCTGTTCTGGAATTGTTAAATTAAAATTGATCATTAGTAAAATGTCAGTATTGGACAAAAATTCACTGCAAAAGATAAAGGGAAACCATTCATTTTTGAAGCAGTAGAAGAAGTTGAAACTTATTTCTAAGATTACAAAAGGGACAATTGTAATATTCGGGAAACTCCTATAGTTTCTATAGATTCAACAAATCCATTCTACTTAGCCTTCCACTACTGTTTTCATCAAAACCCCCACTATAATTTGTAAGCAATAAGTGGCTCCAACTTGTTCTCAGAAAGTTCTATGATGTAGCCTTGGTGGAAAATCTTGGCATGTTATTATACTTAATCCTTTTCTTGAGACCAACCAATTCACGTTTTTACACATCTCTCTCTGTCTATATTAGTTTTCAGAAATACTGCAGGGTTTCATTTAGTTATCCAGTTATTCACTACAGACAATTTCCAATGTTTATGGTAGCTTAATGTGTAAGACATTTCTTCCCCAATACTGTATGAAATAGAATGTCATACATATGTGTTTTAATGGGGAGAATTTGCCCTTAGAACCATAGATTCTAAGGGCTGCTGTGTAGCTATTCTACCAAGCTATCTGCATAAATCTCATTTGATCCTTTGCACATATACTAAAGTCGAAACGTCTCTTTCAATAAATAATGAGGAAGGAATTTATAAGATGCTTTTTATTCATCAAATTTTCCAAGAGCAGAGCTGATTATGTAGAAGAAAACAAAACTTTTAAGTTTTGAAGGTTGTGAAGTTTTCCTAAGCTTTCAAGGAGTCAGAAAGAAATCTAGCACTATAATGTCTCTATACAGTGAACATATTCACATTTTGATTTGAGTTGGATGTGCTTAAAGCCTTGAGCAGCTTATTACAAAGCTGATTTTGGAGTTCAATCTCCAATTTAGATATCTCTGAATTTCATGGCATTTTAATCATCTTCTTTATGGCTAACACCCAACTGCGCTTCTCTTTGCTATTCTGTGCCTTAATGAACCCTAAATATGATTTCAAACAGGCATTTGGTGCAAGTTTATGTTTTGGGGATTGTGATGGAATGTATTTTAGAAGGCTTAGGCCTATGCAGATTGATTAAACTTGCTTCAGTGTAAGTGTTTGTGTGTGCTTTAATTAGCAGACAAGAAAAAAAATAAATTTCAGACTTGCTCTTATACTTTCAATAGGTGAGGGAAATAAGGCGGTACCATTTAGCATTTTTCAAGCTAACAGATTTTTTATTAAAAAAGCATAAGCTTTTGTGAGCTACATCTCACTTCATCAGATTTATGGAGTGAGTAACCCGATACTGGATTTAAATGGAATGGTAAGGAGAGAGAGACAAGTAGATTAACAGATCCAGGTCATGTGTGAGAATTTGCAGATTAACAACTATAATATTTAAAAACCTGTTGTGCTTGTTAAGACTTTTTGAGATACCCTGATTTATATATATATATATATATAGTACAGATAGTTCTCATCTTATAGCCATTCATTTAGTCACCATTTGAAGTTATAACAGCAGCGAAAAACATGACTTACAGTTGCATTTAAAACCACTGCAGCATCCCCATTGTCATGTGATCAATATTTGAGCCCTGGGCAATCAGCATGTATTTATGTTTGTTACAGCCTCCTGGCAGGCGCAGAGGGTAAAATGATTATCATTTGCCACCTTTCCAGCTGGATTCCGACAAGCTAAGTCTATAGGGAAAGCCAGGTTCACTTAACAAAAACATGATTCACTTAATGCCTGCAGTGATTTGCTTAACAACTGTGGCAAAATATATATATATAA
This sequence comes from Vipera ursinii, assembly GCF_947247035.1. Classification (NCBI taxonomy): domain Eukaryota; kingdom Metazoa; phylum Chordata; class Lepidosauria; order Squamata; family Viperidae; genus Vipera; species Vipera ursinii. The sequence continues at coordinate 136,273,881 of NC_139516.1, read as the reverse complement.
AGGTTGTAAAATCAGGTGCAACTCACTTAACATCCATCTTGCTTAGCAGTGGACATAATGGTCCCAATTGTGGTCATAAATTGAGGTCCACCTGTATTCAAATTCAACAATATCTTCTCAACTTTAGTGCTAATGTTTCTTTTCTTTTCTTTTCTTTTCAAAATGATTACTTTGAAATTGCAATAAAGGTTGCACTATAGTGGTCTACTCTTGCTTTCAGTTGCTGAAAGAAAAAAAAAATAGGTCCAGTTCCAAGCTGGGAGAAAGACACTGAAAATAAAATGGAGGCTAAGATGCTGGAAATAAAATGGAGTCTAGCTGCCTAGGAAAGAAAGTTCTTGTTTATTGATGAGCAGAAACAGCAACAGCATGCAGTTCTGAGACAGCTGACAAAATGGAGTTGAGAATGGGTGAGTTTTCATACCTTCTAATTGAGATGCTGCAGGGGGTTGTACAATGTAGTGAGCTTTGTGTCAATGGTGGTGGCTTATTCCTATTATTATTATTTTTTATCCCATTTATATCCCGCCCTTCTCCAAAGACTCAGGGCAGCTTACAATCTAAGAAGCACAAATCAATGTCCTGTCCTGTCCTTAGAATTTGGGAGGATGTACATTCTTAATCACATCAGCTGTGGGGGCTGAAGGTGTTTTGTTTATGAATAGATTGGGCCAATCCATTCAAAATCTCCTAAGGATTGGCCTTTTTGCTTGAGGTATTTTTCCTATAGCAGGAAGACTGGGGCTGCTTTCTGTCTTTGTTAAGATTTTTTATCCATTTCTCCTTTAGGGGAAATATTCTATCTTGCCTCTTTTTAATATCCCTCAAAATATTTCATTCTTTTGGGGGAAGTGTGCTGACTTCCTACACAGTCATGTGACCACTTCTATCCATTAATTCTTTTGCACAAAGCCTACATATTTTTCATAGAATCCAGATGACATACTGTATATCACATTAGAGGAAGAACACATGGATTTTTCTCTATTCTTTGCACACTTGTTAAAGCCTATTATATTATATGCTAATAGTGGGGGCAAAATAAATATGTGGATTTGTTGCAGGGCTTTGTTTCCATGTTCACATTATTGTCTTGTTCTTGTGAGAATATGATTCAGGCAGCAGGCTGTCCATATATGTGTATGGGACTGCCACCCATTATGCAGTGATTTAATTATCCAGAATGGACTATACCTTCTTAATAACATATTTAAATGGTTTGAGCTGAGAGCTGTAGGTGACAACCAGTGATGTTGCATTGTTCTGTTTCTGTGGTCTGTCTTTTAGTAGGTCCTCCTGGGAATCGATTTGGTTCTATTGATTTATCTATTCCTCCTGTTGGTGGATAGTTTGGTCTCCCAAATGCCTGCTTTATTTCTCTCAGTTGGGCATCTCCACCAAATGGATCAGAACAAATACAATTGTAGCATAGAGCCTGGAAATCCATGATATTTTTGGTGCTGTGTCCTGAATGGTAGTGGGAAGTATATAGATATGCACAGTAACCTATTAGTTTTCTGCTAAATGTAGTGGTTCTGTACTGACTGTGCACTTATTCTGTGACATCAAGGAAGTGTATTTATCCTGCAAGTAAAATGAAGTTGCTAGTTCATGGAAGTTGCTGAAAACAAGATGAAATTTGATGAGAGATTCATTTCCACAAATCCAGATGAACCTCAGCCAGACTCCTCCTGACTTATGGTGATGTGGAAACACCTGCTTTCTGATATTTCATAGATTTTCCAACTTTATAGAGAAGACTATCCAATCTATGTCTAAGTTAAAATTAATAAAACAGGCTATGTAGTTGTTCATCACAGTGAACAATTATACAGGCATCTAAATATTATTTTGTCAGATTATACTATATTTAATTAGCAATTGTTTGATTTTTCATTAATTTATGTCTATACCTATTATTTAATATAGACTTTATGCATTCTCCAAACTTGTGGGTTGTTTTCCACACGTTTCATTACCAGGCTACGTAGCATCTTCAACAGGGTTTAGGGGATGTCAGTGTCAGTGTTCTTCTGTTTATAAGGGCTTCATGTAGTCAACAGGTCTTGTGATGGGTCCAGTGTAAGTACGTCAAGTGAGGGTCTTGTGATGAGTCAGGTCTGTGTGTGTCAAGTAAAGGTCTTGTAATGGGTCTTGTAATGGGACAGGTGTGGTTCACCAATAGGAGTCTTTTGATGGGTCTTGCGATGAGGAGGTTATGTCAGGTGAGGGTCATTGGTAGATGAAATACTAGTTGGGGAGGCTTGCGTGGCTTGGTTGAGGTTTGGTGCTATCTCTGGTTGGCTGTTTGACCACACCAAGTCCTTATAAACAGAAGAACACTGACACTCACACCCCTAAACCCTGCTGAAGTTGTTACCTAACCTGGTAATGAAATGTTCAGAAACCAAGCCACAAGTTCAGAGAATGAACGTTCACCCTCATTTATATAATTATCATTTGAAAATTGAGGGATGTGTGAGGCTATGTCATCTGAACATATATTAATTTAGATTTTATTCACGAGATGGGGAGCTATATTATATCTCTATCTATCTATCTATCTATCTATCTATCTATCTATCTATCTATCTATCATCTATCTATCATCTATCTACACACACACACACTTACAATATAAGCCTTTTACAGAAACTGATATATATATATATATATATATATATATATATATATATATATATATATATATATATATATATATATATATATATCAGTTTCTGTAAAAGGCTTATATTGTAAGTGTGTGTGTGGATAGATAGATAGATAGATAGATAGATAGATAGATAGATAGATAGATAGATAGATAGAGATAGATAGATAGATAGATAGATAGATAGATAGATAGATAGATAGATATAGATAGGTAGATAGATAAGAGACAGAAAGAAAGAAAGAAAGAAAGAAAGAAAGAAAGAAAGAAAGAAAGAAAGAAAGAAAGAAAGAAAGAGAGAAAGAAAGAAAGAGAGAAAGAAAGAAAGAAAGAAAGAGAAAGAAAGAAAGAAAGAAAGAAAGAAAGAAAGAAAGAAAGAAAGAAAGAAAGAAAGAAAGAAAGATGCATACAAACAAGATGCATTGGTTTGTTTTCTTGGCTTTCCATGGTATTTTCAGGAACCTTCCCCAAAACCAAAGTTCAAAAGTGTCAATGCTCTTCCTACTTTGCTTCTTCAAAGTCTAAGTTTCATTTCACTGGAGTGTCACAGAGAATACCATGGCTTGTATGATTCTGATCTTTGGAGGGATAGGAACATTGTGGCATTTTTAAAAAGACTTCATGGTTGCTCTACTAAATGCTAGCCTGAAATCCTATGCATCTAAATCATACACCACATGTTTGAAAATTGGAATTGCTACCCTTGTGCCCCTCTTCCTTCCATATTTCTTCTAAACATTCATCTCTAAAGGGAAATTTTTGCTGATCTTAGTAATGTCAATGAGGTTGGTATCTTTCTGAAGTATAGTGGACACTCTATATGTGTGAACTCCTGAGTAAGCTTCTTGGAGTTCAGAGAGGCTTACTATGTGTCAAGTGTTATATATTTTTCTTAAACTGCATTATATGAAAGTCTTACACTACTAACTCTACATTTATAAAGAAGATAGCTTGGGATTATGCCCCTAAATAAAGCCAGGTTGCCAGCCATAAGAAAATGCAGAAGTAGTTAAAGCTACATAACAATTAAAACAAAACAAACATAAATTAAGAAACAACATAAAAACTAATACTGCAGGAGGGGGTTTGAATGAAAGCAAATCCAGCCAAAGCTTTCAGAACATTCTACATTTATCTTATTTTCTCTATTTCCTTCTTTATCTTACCTCATTGGATTTTCTTCAGCAACACAAATCACCCAGATTTTCCTCTTCTTGATGTTCAGTTACAATAGCTGTGACATAATGATATTGCTTTTTTATATAAAAAAATATTTTATTCATACTTGTTGCTTTCATGATAAGTTGTATTTAAATATGAAAAAATGTCTGAATATTGCTTTACCTTACTTCAAAAGTAGCAAAATATATATGCATTTTTCTCTTTTTTCTTATATAGTGGTTACTATAATATTGTTTAATACAATATTTCTATAAGAAATATAGATTGTTTATATAAATTGTTTGTATTTTATTTCCCCATATACATAGCATCATAAAAGCAGTAGCTAAATTTTCAAGTGAAAAATGCTAGGCTTTAAAACTGTCATTAAATCATGTAGTTATGCTCAGGAAATCTTCCAATTAATCATCAGTATATGTTGCATGTCTGTAGAACAGATTGTCCTTGAAAAAAGAAATGTGAGTTTGTGAGAGTGACATTATGACAGCATCTTCCATTAAGATTAAAGAATTAATTGTTTTGGGAATTCTAGGGAGAGGTCCAGTACAAACACAGCCAATTTGTAAGAAAGAGAATGGGAACTCCTGACTTACTTACAGCTCTTTTATTGACCCATTAAAGCTAATTAAAATGTTGCAAAGCACTGGCTTTCAAATCAAGAAAACTGCACTCATCAAAACTCATTAAAACTGCACTCTGGAAAGAGTGCAGAGAAGAGCAACAAAGATGATTAGGGAGCTGAAGGCTAAAACATAGGAAGAATGATTGCAGGGTATGTCTAGTCTAGTGAAAAGAAGGACTAGGGGAGAAATGATGGCAGTGTTTCAGTATTTGAGGGGCTGCCACAAAGAAGAGAGGGGCAAACTATTTTCCAAAGCACCAGAAGACAAGATAAGAAGCAATAGATGGAAACTAATCAAGGAGACAGGAACTAAAGAGCCTCTTGTTGCGAGTGAAGAAGGAGAGTGCAAGAGTCAGCTTAAAACTTAACATTAAGAAAACCAAGATCATGGCATCCGGCCCTCTCAATTCCTGGCAAATAGATGGGGAAGAAATGGAGGTAGTGACAGATTTTATTTTCCTGGGCTCCAAGATCACCGAAGATGGGGACTGCAGCCAAGAAATTAAAAGATGCTTGTTCCTGGGGAGGAAAGCCATGGCAAATCTAGACAGCACACTAAAAAGCAGAGACATCACCCTGCCAACAAAAGTGCATATAGTCAAGGCTATGGTCTTCCCAGTTGCAATGTATGGCTGTGAAAGTTGGACCATAAGAAAGGCTTAGCACCAAAGAATTGAGGCCTTTGAACTATGGTGCTGGAGAAGACTCCTGTGAGTCCCTTGGACTGCAAGGTGATCAAACTGGTCAGTCCTAGAGGAGATTAACCCTGACTCCTCTTTAGAAGGCCAGATCCTGCAGTTGAAACTCAAATACTTTGGCCACCTAATGAGAAGGAAGGACTCACTGGAGAAGAGCCAAATGCTGGGAAAGGTTGAGGGCAAGAGAAGAAGGGGACGACAGAGAATGAGGTGGCTGAAGCAGTAGGTGTGAGCTTAAATGGACTCCAGAAGATGGTAGAGGACAGGAAGGCCTGGAGGAACGTTGTCTATGGGGTCGCGATGGGTCGTACACAACTTCGCAACTAACAACATCAACAAGAATCAAGGAGAGAAGCAACCTAGGAGAAATTTCCTAACGGTGAGAACAATCAGCCTGTATAATGGCTTGCCTTCAGAGATTGTGAGTGCCCCTTCATCTTTCAAGAATAGACTGGACAGCCATTTGTCAGAAACAGTATTGGAGACTAGATGATCTTCAAGGTCCCTTCCAACTTTGTTATTCTATTCTATATTATAAGTCAAGCTTAAATGGAAAATAGCTTGCTGACAGTTTTTGTTTTGCTTTGCTTATAGAAATATTTATATTGGTCGTCATGTGAAACCAACATTCTGGTGATTACATGGATGTATTTGAAGATGCAGTTACAACTGATGCCATATAGTAGTAGAATAACAAGCAAAGAAGAGGCTCGGGCAGAAATCTGAGTAAAAATAGCATCCAGTTAAGAACATCTCCAAATGTTTTGCTGAGATTTCATAGTACACTGTAGAAAAGGTTTTTTGGAATAATAATAATAATAATAATAATAATAATAATAATAATAATAATAATAATAATAATAATAATAATAATAATAATAATAGACTTCGATTGGTGTATATGAAGACAAAGTGTTTAAAAAGTTATCTTAAAAACCCTTTTGTCCCATATCCACAATACATTGAGAATTAAGAAGTATATATTAATACAAACTTAATTTTAAGTGAAAGTGAGGATATTGATTGAAATGATATTTATTTCCAAAGATGGAATGCAAGTACTCTGAAAAAAGGCTTTAGTGATTACCTTTAAAATTATTTGGGACAGAGAATAATAAATAAAAATAAAAGAAATTTTGTGCAGAATAATTTAATAGAAAATACCCTTCTCCACTCCGGGTTTTATTCTTGATTTTTTTTCATTACGAAGAACAGAATTAATTAAAAGTAGGGATGTATGAATAAATCTGTTTTGACCTGTTCTACTGAATTATACAATTATACAATTGTGTTGAATAGATGCATTACATTATATTTTTGCTTTAAGTCACCCCACAATTTTTAACAGGTATTATTAAGGTCAACTTTGAAATGATATCATCCCATAGTGATTTACTATGATATAGTTACATTTTGGCTACTATACAAGATAACTCTGAACCATCATACCGTAAGAATAGTTATTTGATCAAGTCTATGTTGTCTGAATGATATCTTTCCAAAAATGCAGACATGCCATCTGAAGGAGAATTAATAGACCACTTTCAATTAATTTAAAAGGTGGAAATGTTAGGGAGAATGGAACTATGCCCTTCCCAGTGAATATGAAAACCCATTCAACTTTCAAGACTGCCAAAAATCCCACTATATGATATGGAAGCTTACATTACAGATCAGAAGTTGTCCTGAAAATTTTACTTTAAATGATAATAATCAGATATACTATACCAATACATTAGAACATCCCAGGTCCTTGGGGAGAACTTGATACAATAAAGGCCAACATCACCTAAATAACTGGCAAACAGATAAAGAATAAAAAAGGCATTTGGAGAATATTTGAATGACAGTGAAGAAGATGCACTAAAACTCTCTATGATGAAGGCTTACTGAGTACTGAAGAGAAGAAACCTCTGTACAAGAAAGATCAAATTAAGAATAATAACAATAATAAAAATGACAAAGCAAGGTATTACATGGCCAGTACATTAAAATAAAAATAAAAATAAAAAAGCTAGCAGACAAGTCCTGGAAATTGCTTAGTGCAGGAAAGTTGAAGAAACAGCCAGCGAGACTAATTCTGGCTGCATAAGACCAATCTTAAGAACAAATGCATAGAAAGCCAGAATTGGGCAGACAGCAACAGGCATCTCTGCAAAGAAACTGAAAAAAAAAAAACAGTAGACCACCTAGTTAGCTACTGCAAGAAGATGGCACAGACTGACCATTAAACAATGGCATGGCAAATTAGCAACCATGGTGGATTGGAAGAACTGCATGAAATACCACTTGCCTGCAAGCAAAAATTGCTGGGACTACATAATAGAACAAGTAATAGACAATGCAGATGTTAAACTGCTCTGAACTCAAACAGATAAGCACCGACCACATAACACTCCATACTTGACAATTGTCAGTAAGGAAGACAAAAAAAAATGTGGAGGGTAGATGTGGCAGTACCCAGAGACAGCAGAATAGAGGAGAAATCGCAAAATATAAAGACCTGTCAATAGAAGTGGAACAACTGGGGCAAAAGAAAGCAAAGATAGTGTAAAGAGTAATAGGAGTCTTGGGTACAACTCCAAAACAACTGGAGCACCATTTGAACAATATCAGCCTTGACAAATTCACCATCAGTCAATTGCAAAAACAGCTTTAAGTTGGAACCATTTACATCCTGGGATGATACCTTTAACACTATATACAACAATATTTGCCTGTTCCACATCCTTGGGAAGGACTATGATAGGTGGATAAAAATGCTATCTGGTTGACTCGGATGAACCATAATTTATGTTGGGCTTTCTTATATGTAGGCATTGTGCAAAAAGGTACAATCATGAACACTGAAAACCAAACCTGTTCTAACATTATAAAATCAACCCCTCTTAGTTTGTAAGAGGATTGTGTTTGTCCAGTTGTATGCTTCTAGTGTTTTAATTTCTGGTGCCTCCTTTTTTTTAAAAAAAAAAAATCATGGTGGCAAGGGGGCAAACAAGTTTCCTTATAAATGTGAAGATCTTTTAATATACATAGGGCAACGCAACTATGTAAGGTGATGGGTATGTACCCAGTTGACATTAAATCACGGTTAAAAGGGACCAGGATAATAATAATAATTTTTAAAAAAATCTCCCCCACAGCTAATTTACAGACTGCATACATTGATGTCCTTTATTCCAGGGTTGAACATGAAATGAAATTCTTTGACTGGGGTTTCTGTCTAATAATGGTCCTTGTCAAAGCCCTCCTGCGTATGCCCTCCTCCTTCATTCACTTGCAAATCACTGGGTGTTTGGTACAGCCAAGTTTCCCCCCCCCACTCACACACACACACACACACACACATCTCCCTTTCCCTCCCAACGTTCACATTCCTTCACCCCTTCCGCCCCTGTTCGCCAAAGCTTCAGATCCAACACTGGCTGCAGCTTCATCAGTAGAAAGAGCTCCTTAGTCGAGGAAGGATGGTGCTTTTTTAAGCAGAGGTTCTGAACCCAAATCAATCAGACCGAGGGTGGGGGGAGGAGGGTGCCTACGGCTTCAGTTTGCTACTTGCTGAAGTTAAAAGTGATGCAGAAAGGAAGGAGGCAGGGAGAGCGAGCGAGAGGGAACGGGGGAGGAAGGTCTATGTAGACACAGCGTTGAAGCTAAGATCCACAGGCAGCTGAGGATCTAAAGCAACCTTGAACAGCGTTAGCTGAAAGTAAGAGCTTCAGCCGCTTTCACCAGCAAGAAGGAGGTGAGTGATTTCTCCCGGTTCATCTTGGATTCTCGAACAAAAGGCTTCATTTGAATTTTATACGCTGTATTTTTTTTTACCCTCTCTCTCTCTCTCTCTCTCTCTCTCTCTCTCTCTCTCTCTCTCTCTCTCTCTCTCTCTCTCTCTCTCTCTCATTTTTGCGGCGGGATGGGTAGGATGCATGAAGAGAGAAATAAAGGCGTGCACCGAGAAATGGGTAGCCAGCTAAACAAGAGCAAGCTACCTTTTTGAAACTTGAACTCCGGTTTAAAGTGTTTCCTTGCGCACTTGCATGCAAATGCACACAGGAAGAACATGCATGGAATCCCCTGGACAGTTTGCAAACAGGAATGGAGCTGGATTCTAGCCTTTTCAGCCAAGGGGTTTTTTAAACTTCTGCTTCATTCATAAGCTTCATGTGTTGCATTCAATATTTCTATATAGATAATATTTCACCTGCCTGGGGAGCAAACTATGAATTAAAACGTCTTAATATATTATTAATAAATAATAAATCTATTTATTATTTTAATTAGCCAAAGGGGGGGGGGAAGATGTATCTTGTATTTGCTGTAAAAAAATAAAAAAAAATCATTAATCTGTAAAGACTATGGTTACTTTCAAGTGGCAAAAAAATTGGTCGACACTTATTCTGATTTTACAAAACCTTTATTAGTTTGACTTGCATTGCTGACAGAGTTCAGGCTTCCAAGCATCATAGAACTCTTCAGCATTACTTTTGTTCATAGTTAGGGATGTATGCATTAAATGCACAGGTGGCAAATGGGAGAGTGGAATAGCCAGGCAAATTTCTTTGCCAACTAATAACCTCATTCTGGACTGGCAATTCTGATCAACAAAGCCACCGAAAGGAAATAGGAATTCAGGAAGAATATCCTAATCAAGATATTTCTTTTCAGGGATCTGACTCATCTGAAAGGGTAATTCACTGGCAGTTCTCTGGCCAGCAATTTCTGTTTGTCTGGTATTGTTTTCCACCTACATTTTTAGTTATGTATGCCAAGAATTCCATAATGGCTTCACAGAACATCCAGATCCTGGACTCTGAAATGATGAATGTGAACTGTAAAGGAAATCAATATTCCTCTGCAATTGTATAGGCTGTCTGTGTACTAAACCCATTCATCCTGTGCCAGGTAAACTTAAATAATGGCTCCAAATAGAAACGGACAAAGATCCCGCTAGGAAATCATTTTCATTCGTGTTTACCATGTTAGAACTATAAGGGGATTGTACAGGAGTTGATAAAGTTGAAAGAGAATAGAGGGCTGGATTTTTACCCCAAAAATATAGCCATCACACATATCTTTTTCTCAGAGCTCCAGAAAGAGAACAAGTTTAATGTGTGTGTGTGTGTGTGTGTGTGTGTGTGTGTATATATATATATATATATATATATATATATATATATATATATATATATATATATATATATATATATAAGCACAACTATTTGTGATTCCATTGATGTTTGAAAATTAGAGCACTTTCAGTACATTTAAGAAGATGCTTTGCTTTTGATGTTGGTAGTATTGTTCAGTATGTAAGTTTTAACTTCCTAGCCCAAAGCAGGCTTTCAATCTTATATTAAGATTCAACAGTATAAGTCAGAGATGCATTTGATTTTGTTTGATATGCATACTGTGGTACTTTCAGTAAATATACATTCTCTTCTTCATGTAGACAGTGATGTGCATTTCAGGGAACAATCCAATGAATTTGAGAAGGATGCTTTCCTCACTATGATGAGCATTTGATTTATGTGAGGAGTTCCTGGTACCTGAGCAGAAATTTATTTTTTTATGTACATCATCTTCTGAAGATCATAGTGATCTCCTACTGAGTTCCATCAGGATAGTGTATATTTCCTCCTACATGGGAAGAATTTTCTGACATTCTGGAGTAATATCCAAGCTAGTGAAACACCAGTTCCTAAAAATGGGCATATTGACAGTAAACAGATGTGATATAAAAATGGAACTAAATAAGCTATTGGCAAGTAATACTGTCACTATTTATTAGAAATAATGCAAACTTTTCTATAGACAAACGTGCAGGTAGCATGGAGTATGGTAGATGGTCCTACAAACATCAAATCCATTGAAGCAGAATAACTTTCAAACAAAGCAAAATGTGTTAGTATTAAAACAGTGCATTGTGTACAAATGGCTTGATTTGGGATGTTTACTGGTTCTTTGGCTTGCTTTATTATAGAATAAAAAATCTGAATTTGCAGGGACAAAACAACTTCAAAAGAGCCAATAGACAGCTTTGTTCTTTGGATAAGAGATGCATTATTCCATAGAGTGGTAAAATAAAACCAAGATGAAATCTGAGAGTTCTCCTCTCCTTTTTGTATTTAATCTATTATTTGTTTATTTCTTAAATAGTTTCATTATAGATAAGGAATAAAATATTTTACAGGCTTGCGGATGCCTTGTCAGGCTAACTTAAATTTTGAAAAAGTTGCAACATGTTTAATTGATTATTCTGGGAATGGAGGAGGCAGAAATTCTGCAGTAAATTAGATCAGCTTGAGAGAGAAAGAAAGGGGGAGAGGATTCTAACAAAACCTGGCATAGAATTGATGAGTACCAATCATTCAATCACCTAGAATAATAGACTGGCAGGTACTAAGTGAAATCATGTGCTGCCATCTCCTGTGAGCTAGGTTCTTTAATATCAAAAGTATCCTTGGCAGATGGCTGTCTGAATCACCCAAACATATTTCACAATATCCCTGTTTAGCATATTCTGTTTGAAAGTATTTTACCCATATTTGTAAGATCATTGAGAGTACTGTATCTGCATGATGTCACACTGTGATGACTTGTGTCAAAACAAGGATGCAGTCTTTGAAAGAGACTGTATATGCGTGGCAGTCTACCCACTTGCATGTAACTAATTTGAAACTACAGATCCAAAGAGTTATTCCAGAATTGATGCTGGACATCAGAAAATAAAATTGACCACCTTTAACCATCATCGTCTTTTTTGATTATTGAGGTTTACTGGCAGAGAAGCTATGGAAAGCTTAGGTGCATTAATGGCTGATAATAATGAAGCAATTAACAAAAAACTTACTATCTTTATGTGGGTCTTGTTATGGAGAAAAGGAGAGCTGATTGAATACATTTAAACTTCTAATAAATGTAATAATTATTATATTGTTTGATTTTTTTAAAAGGAAATTAGCATTATTTCACAGGCTAAATCTTTTCATGAATATTCTTGAATCACCTCTACTGGGTTTTTCTACACTGATTGCGTAGTTGGGAAAATCCTTAACTCAACTAGTAAATCATATTTTAGGTTAGTGTTGTGCCCAGCTTGATAGTTGTGACTCAGAAGATCATAATCCCATAAAATTGGATTAAATAAACAAATAGTTCAGTTAACCCATGCATAAGTATGTCAGGAAAAAAAATGCTACACGTTTACACTGGAATTTTCTAGTTCATAGTTCAAATTGACAGGCAGGCAGACACTTTATTTTGATCTTTGACCATTAATAGTTTTACCGGATATGTGTAACACTTCTTATTCTGTATTAATTTAATATTTTTATAACACTATCAGTTTTTTGAGACTGTGAATACTTTACCATAAAATGAATTTACAGTTTTTCAGCTTCCTGAGGCTGTTGGGTATGAATGTGGTAAATAGTGTAGCATAAAATTTCCTTTGAATATTAGGCATAATATGAAATCATTCTCACCATCCAAAATGGTGACTTCTTAGGAAGCATTCACAAAATCACAAATATACTTTCTTATAAGACATTCCGCTGGCAAATTTTCCAGCCCAGATTTGCAAGATCTTATCAAATGTCACAACTTGATGATTTATAGGTCTCCTTTTAGGATTTTTTTTTATGACATCTGAAGCTCCTGGCTAGAAAATTATTCCAATTTCCTTCTTTCCGCCACCCTCAGTAATGTTGTAAAATTTGTAAAATCTCAACTTGCTTAGGTAAAGACATCTGCAATAGCTAAGTTTATTAGAAGCATCCCAGAGTGTGGCATTAGGAAAGTGGAGATAACAGAAAACCAGAATCCAAAAAGCATAAGGGCATGAAATAATAAGAACCTGACATTTATGAAATGTGCATGGAAGAAGAGTGCAGCTAACATTTTTCTTTCAGTCAAAAGATGTTTGATTCTTTCTTTTTTCTTTTCTTTTCTCCTCCTCCTCTTCTCCTTCTCCCTCTCCCTCTCCCTCTCCTTCTCCCTCTCCCTCTCCTTCTCCTTCTCCTTCTCCTTCTCCTTCTCCTTCTCCTCCTTCTCCTTCTCTCTCTCTCTGTCTGTCTGTCTCTTTCTCTGTCTCTTTCTCTCTCTGAAGTTGTATGGCTTAGAGCAGCTGTTGCCAGTAAATGCTGTCTAGAGATGCACAAATACTTGGAAGTGAATAATCAGGGCATTTTTCCTCATAGAACGCTCAGAACGGAGTTCCGGCACCTTTTTTGGATGGAACCTTGTAGGGTAGGCAAGGCGGGTTGTATGACATGTGTGAGTTCCGGCACCTTTTTTTTTTTTTTTTTTTTGCAAAAAAGCACTGTGAATAATGATATCTGAGTGGGGACAGAGAACATTTTGCATTCCCTGAAAAGGTTTATGGAGAAGTTAGCATTAAAAAAACTAAAGCCCATATTGCTGCTAAAGGGCAACATAATAGCAAGCCAAGGGAAATGAATCACAAATCTGGACCATCAACATTCTTGGCATAATCAGTATTTTTTTTTAATGAAGGCTTTTTCCCCTCTAAGCTGTTTTTTTTCTCCCAGCTATTTTTTCCAATAAAATTGGGTCATTTTGGATAGAAATTTTGTACAAATTTAATGAAGTTTACGGTAATTCTCCTTCCCCGACAAACTGAGAAATGTGTATCAAACTTTCATAGCACTTTGATCAAGCCTACAATCAAAGCATTTCAAGTATTGATAGCCCCTTAAAATATTGTCAGTGTTAATGTAACAATTCATATGTTCCATCATTCTTTTTTTTTATTTTTTTTTTGAATTGCTGGAATTTTTCCCAACTGCTGCAACTTTTCCCAATAAATATTGTTTTGCGCTCAACTTATATGAGAACATATAGGGGAATATATCAAGCTTTATACACCACCATATTTTACAATCTCAGTTCCCCCCCCCAAATACAGTGATTTCAGCTTTTTCAGACTTACTCTTATTTTGAACATATAGTCTCCCCCAAAAAACAGAACCCCACATCTTTTATGTGAATTTCTAAGCAGAGAATAATGGCAATATACTCTACTCATTGTTATTCACTTGAGATCATTAATACTGTCAGAAACAGTCTAACTTCTTATAAAGAATTGCCTTGGGATAGGGCTGGAAAGCCACTGTCCTGGAGAAAATACTAACCTGGATAGTCAGAGAAATCAACGTATTCTATGATTCTAGGTAGAAAGGCTGAAGTGTTTGTTCCACTACAAATCCCAAGCCAAGGTTTAGCAAGCCCCACCAGAGACTATTGTAAAAGATCTAAGATCTTTGGGTGTGGGTGTGTGTCTAATAACTGAACATAAATTCTAATTTGCTTCTTGACTGAAACCTGGATTTTTTTTTAAAATGCAGATATAAATTTTATTGCATTTCTAATCAAAGAAGACTGAAAGTTTGATATTTGGAACAAGTAGTGTTGAATGAATCTGTGTTCACATCTATTCTTTCCAACATTTTACCCACAAATGTATTTCCTTCCTTCCTTCCTTCCTTCCTTCCTTCCTTCCTTCCTTCCTTCCTTCCTTCCTTCCTTCCTCCCTCCCTCGCTTCTCAGAGATTCCATATGTGCATTTTCTAATGTATGTGTATTTAAAAAATGTCTTTTAAAAAATGTCAACTTTTTGATCTCTGTATTTTTGAAATAGAGACTCCTATACAAATACAACTACTGCAAATATATTCACTGAGTTTAAATAAAAATATCCACTGAGCACATTTCTAATTTATCTTCTTCTATGGTTTATTGGTTTAAATGCAACATTTCCTTTGTCTGTGTATGACTGATTTGGGATGGCTATCCCTATTGCCCGTGAACTGATAGCTTATCCTGACTTTCCCATAGTATTTGTTACTCAGAAAGTAGTTTTGTCCAAAGTTTAAATGTTTTCATGAATTTGCCTTTTCTAGCTGAGTAGAAATAATTTACACTAAATACTTCTAGAAAGGAGATGCTAGATTTAAGGAAACAGGGTTTGAATTTGGCTAACTTCTAAAGAAAAAAAATACTTTTTATGTGTTCAGAAACATATACTAATTTTGAAGGCCTCATTAATCCCACTAACGAGTAAAAGAGAAATCAATTGCTTCATCAGGTAACAGGGAAAGAAATTGATGACTTGACTTTGGAAAAGGATACAATGATTAGTCCAAAGTATAGTAATATACTATTCCTTACTTCCAGTGGTATGTGGGTGGGGGAATTTTAATCTTAAACTGGAAGAAATTGTGCATATTTATAAAGAAGTCATAAAAATCGTAAAACTGAGATTTGAGCCAGTAGATGACTAGAAAAGTGATGTAACAAAGGGAGTCAAGGATACTTTAGCTCCAATCTATTTACCTTTCTCTACCTATAAGTGAAAAGGAAAAAGAAACTACTAATGAATGAGCCACTGATGGAAAGGAAGTGCTGAGGAGGCTGCCTGTGCTGTCATGAATTCAAGGAGCAACAAGAGGAATGAAACTCATCTTTGTCAACTCTCTTCTTTCTGTGATCCCGAGGAATTGCCTTGTATCAGAGAGCAGGAAGATAGCTGCCAATCATTTCCAGTCTCCTTCAAGAGATAATGAAAGTAGAGAATTGGGAGGAGGTAGGGCATTGTGTGCTTAATATTGCCAGGTTAGATGTGCCTGGAACAGTGGATGAGACAGGCCAATTTTAAATCTCTGCAGAGCCTTGAAGTTTCATGAATAGATTTACAGTATGTATAACATTAATCTGCCAGTCTGAAAAGGTAACCTTTTTTTGAAGGCACACTGTTGTCTGTAACCTAGGCTGCCCATTTTGTGGCTAGCTTAGTGGCACACAATTGTTAGTATTTATTTATTTATTTATTTTATTACATTTATGCTACCCCTCCACCTAAAAAACAACAACAATAATAGGAAAATGTTCTTATTCTGTGAAGACCTCTTCCTTCTGCAGTTCTATGGCTGTAAGATAGACATCACAAGGATAGCAATGAATCCTATCCATTTTCGTAATCATATATGGTCCCTTTTACATAAACATCCTGGGTTCTGCCACTTGGTCACATTGGAATGCAGGACCAGTGTTGAAATGATTTGGGATGCCATCTTATGCATAGCCAGATAAGGATAAAAGATACCTATGCAACTATATAATTAACACAAGACAATGTTGGCTCCTGACAAGTGCCTGGAAAAGATCTTTGGCAAAATTTCAGAAGTGGCTTGCCATTGCCTGTTTTCTAGGGGTAAGGGACAGTGTCTAACTAAGGTCACCCAGCTGGCTTTGTTCCTAAGGCAGGACTAGAACTCATTACGTATTCCTGGTTACTAGACTGGGATCTTAACCACTTCACCAGACTGGTTAACAAATAAGTCCATGAAAATCAAAAGGGTAAAAAATAAATAGCATCAAGTATTCCACTGCACTTTCTGATATGTGTAGCAGTGATAAACAACAAATATTCAGTTCTATTCATTTCAAAAATTGAAATAAATTGTAGGTAACAAACAGCCAACAAGCACACATTTTCTTTTCATGAATAATGCATGCCGTCAATCTGTGTCAATCAATGGGACATAAATGTGCCTGATTGCTTTATTAGTGTTTGCAATTTTTTTTTTAAAAAAGTGACATTTATGTTGTTGTCTTTTGCTCCAAAACTTGACAAGCATAGTTAATTTATTTACTTCATTCCTTCTTTTCTCTACATGTGGCAAGTGGCATATGATTCAGCAGACAAGGACAAGATAAAAAATGTAACAGTGAATCCATTTAAATCACACACACTCTAAATACACAGTAAATATATTACTAATTTGTGTGGGCAGATTGGAACTTCTTATGGAAATAAAGACTATCCATGACAAGCTTTTATTGAAATTCCACTTTAGTGAAAGTACGAATACATTATGAAAACATCTTTCACTCAAGCTTCAGTTGGGTACTTCTTCACTACTCTTCTTTATTAAAATGCACAAAGAATTATAAATAATCATCCTCAGTATAGCATCCATAAACACATTTACACGTTCCAAAACATGTTCCAATACAAGAATGCACCTCTTATACTTCAGAACACTTCATTTTATTTTATTTTATTTTATTTTTTCACATACTGCAGTTTCAGTTTTGCCCTTCTGTGTTGTGAATCATTCTTCCTTCATTTCTACAACATCAACAGGCAGAAGAGCATAGAAGGAACAGCAGTATCTCCCAGTCTGCCTCGGCTTCCAGGTCCACATTTTTTATTCAAATGATTCTGAATGTAGACATTGTTCAAAGGCCATGTTTCAATTTATTAGGTCAAATATAGTCTTTTCATATGCACAAAACAAATATTGTAGTCACTCCGGAAACAATCCACATCCTTATTTTGACATTACACTGCAGTGAACACCATCTCCACTTGCACCTTTCTATTGTTCATGGTCTGTGTGTTCCTTCACAGAATTCCGCAGAGATAGACAGCTTATTCAGGAGCATTGTTATAGTAATTCTAGCATTTTACCAATCATTTGGCAAGGTTCTCCTCCCAGGGCAATGTGAATCATTATCACCATTAACCTCTTTCTTCATTCAGATCAAACAACCATAGCCAATTCAGCAAAGTTACCAAATATTAACCTTGGCCAGTTTTCATGACAATTCATCTGAAAGTAAAAATGATTCAATTAAAAACATACAGAAGTTCACAGCAAATAATCTATGAAGATTTCATTTAAAATGTATTATCCTTTGAATAATTAATTTGAATCACTCATTCCTGTCCATAAAGTCTGGCTTCTTATACCACTTCCCAGCTTGGGCAATATTGCAATCTATGCAAAACATAACTTGTGATTAGTCTGTAGATCCAGAAGACCCTGACTTGATTTATAATTCTCTTTCCTATCTTGTCAGCCGTTTACGTTTCCCACATCCCTACTGCAGAATGATTTCTTATTCTACAACCATCTAACTTCCTCTTCCAAAAAAACCTCCTGGTTTCTAGCCTGGTGCCTTAACCACTACACCAGAGGTCACAAACCTTTTTGGACACCAGGGACTGGTTCCGTGGAGAAAGGTTTTTTCCCACAGACCAGAGAGTGTGTGGTTTTGTGTGCTGCCTGCATCCCATGGATGGGGCTTTGCTTGTTTGTGTGGAACGGTTGCTGGCATGCCGTGGCCTGGTACTGGTCCATGGACCAGGGGTTGGGGATCCCTGCACTACGCCAAACTGGATCTCTGCTTTTTAAAATGGAGATAATGAAAAACCAAGATGACTATCTTAAGTGTTCCCAAGACTTGAATGGATCCTTCTTGCTGTGTCTTCTCTGGAGAGCATGCTTTCATGTACTGCAGAAGCCTCAAGTGACTGAAGTTGATTAATGAATGAACCTTTATTGTCAAAGTACAACATGTATACATTGAGATTGGCTGAGCCAATGTATGATCACTACAGCTGTAAGGGAACTCTGTGAAATGACTACAGATTTGCATTTGCTACTAATCTTCTGTGTAGCAATTATTTTTAAAATGGACTTTGGGGCAGAGGATCAGCAGACTTCTTATCATGGATTTTTGGACTGCCAGAAAATTATCATATCCTCAATCATGGTTATTTTGATATTATTAATTAACATTATATAGTGTTACAAATACAAAACACAAAGTAAAATGCTAACCACATTCAAATCTCTGCTATTACCTATGGATCAAACATAAGAGAAGATGCTCCATTCAATTCAGGAAAAAAGTTTCTGTACTTTTGATTCAGGCTGCAATAACATGGGACAGGTTCTGTTTTTTTTGTTCTGTTTGCAAATATGTTTTAGAAAAAAACATTAAAATTAAGTATTGTTTGTTTGAATTGTTGTGAGTTTTTAACACTCTATTTTATGGTGCATCTGAACTTCATGTTGCATTTGTTTTTCAGAGGCTATTTTATGGGAGAAATGATTCACAAGCTTATTACATATTTTAATGTTGTTAGGAATAATAATATGTTCAAACATGCTTATAGTGAAAAAAAACAAAAAAAACTAAAATGGCATATTCTATTGAGAGAAATAAAAAAGGGGGATTTTTCCCCCAACTTAATTCAGTCCCAAGGGGAAAAAAAAGTCCCCTTTGAACTTATCCATGTCAGTGAAACCAGCATTTTTTTGGGGGGGGTCACAAACAAATGCAAGGAAAGAGGTAAAACTTACTTTCTGAACTCTATGGTCAACCATTTGTCAGGACATCTCTAATTTAGATTCTTGACTTAAGCAATAGATTGCTTGACAGTTTCCCCAAACTCTGTGATTCTCTAAGATCTTCTTCTGGGTTGCTTATGATCAATCTGATAATATCAGCTATTTAAATTAATACCAAAAATAAGAGAATTTATTATGTGAGGGTTCTTTGCTCTCCAAGGACTGGACACAACGCAATGTTTAGCACATATACTATGAGCTTTTGCTCCAAGTCAATTCCACACTTCTAGGATTTGCAAGATAATGTTGCCACTTAAGTATGTTTAGTACTCACTCCTTTATACTCAGTCTTTTAATACTCAGTTAAACAAAGTTTCAAAGTGAATGAAGTAGCATAGAGCCATTGTTGTTGTTTTTTCCCCAAACATTCTTGCACTAGTTGGGATAAGGTATTGTAAGGGTGAAGGTACCTTCTCTCAGCTTGTGGGTTGGTTTCTGGCAGTCTAGAAACAGGTTAGGTAACATTTTCAGTGGAGTTTAGGGGGTGTCAGTGTCAGTGTTCTGTTTATAAGGGGTTTGGGTGTGGGTGTGTCAAGTGAGGGTCTTGTGATGCATCAGGTGTGAGTCATCAGTGAGAGGGTTGTGATGGGGAGGTTACATCAGGTCAAGGTCATTGGGAGGTGAACTTCTGGGGGAGGGGGGCTTGTGTGGATTGGTTGAGGGTCGCTGCTGTCTCTGGTTTGCTGTGTGGTTGATTTGGGTTCTAAGGGGATCAGTGAGGTATTGTTTCAATGTAGTTACTACTCTTCTAGCTGCTATTGAGCTCCCAGCAAAACTCTATGCTCCTGTTAGGATGCTCATCAGCATATGCTGCTCATCATAGCTTGTGATCCTGACAGTTGACTGGTTGTCTTCTTGCCCGTTGGTAATAGCTTCTAAGCTCCAGATGTCATTTTTACTTTCCCATGTATAAGGCATTTGCATTCACCTTTCCTGCTACACACCTATTCCTATTTTGTTTTAGCATTAGATGATTGGGTGGGATGACTAAACATTTGAGGAAATGGATCAATGCCTGAGGGAAGTGAAGGGTGGGGAAGGGAATCTTGTCTGTATCTAATGTAATGACAACTACTCCTAATACTGAAAAGAGCGCACAGAGACCCCAACTTCACTCCCTCACACATTGAATTTTCAACTTTATGCTTAGTTTATCCTAAAGTAGAATACATTCTAAAGTAAAATCTTGAATTTACATGATATTTCCTCCTTTCATTAGTCAGATACATAAGCAAGACAACTTCATACATTTCTTTCTGCTGCTTCTACTAATTCTGATTGCTGAGACTTAAAAGTTAAAAAATCTTCTGAAGGGTATCATGATACCTACCATTACTGTAATAGGAAAGTCATTGTAGAAAGCCTTTGTTGCATGATTTATTTTTTAAACAATGAACCAGTGCCCAGAATATGACAGTATTTACTACTTCAGGGTTGTATTCAAGAAGAAAACATTGAAATGTTTCACAGTCCCATACCTGTGAGCCAGAAATCTTTAAGACCAAAAATAAGAGTATTTATTGTGTGAGAGTTCTTTGCAAGGATAGTATCAGTCATGGAGGATTGGTCTGAGTAAACTTGAAAATCAAATGAAAGATCTTCATATCAGTAGCAGAATCTCTATCCCCAATTTTGATAATTTTCTGTTGCAGTGAGTGTTATTACCAATAAACCATTGAAATTTAATTGCCCATTTTAGCAAAAAGTTGTTCAGTTAATTCAGTTCCTATCATTCTCCTTCCTGCATAGTTCTATTTTGTCTACTTTGCACCTAATCTGAAGCAGATTTTTAGAGACTACAATTTCCAATTTCCTTATGATAGTCTTTGAGCTCCCAGCCATGAAAGCAATTAATCTAACTATATACATTTTGATATACAGTACAAGAGTCCTTTAATTAATAATTGAACCTGTTAATCTAATATTTGTATTCTTGATATTGATTGTCATTTGTTTATTTTATTGGGTTTAGAATGGTGCTGTATATTTTCTGGGGACACGGTGGCTCAGTGGGTTAGGACGCTGAGCTTGTCGATCAGAAGGTCGGCAGTTTGGCGGGTCGAATCCCGAGTACCGCATAACAGAGTGAGCGCCTGTTACTCGTCCCAGCTTCTGCCAACCTAGCAGTTCTAAAGCATGTAAAAATGCAAGTAGAAAAATAGGGACCACTACGGTGGGAAGGTAACAGCGTTCCGTGAGCCTTTGGCGTCTAGTCACGCCGGCCACATGACCACGGAGACGTCCTCGGACAAGCGCTGGCTCTTCGGCTTTGAAACAGAGATGAGGACTGGCTCCTAGAGTTGGAAATGACTAGTACACATGTGCGGGGGAACCTTTACCTTTTTTTATATATTTTCTGACTATCCTGGGATTGATTCTACAATGCAGGACAGAATATAGTAATAGTAGTAGTAATAATACCAGCAGACTGAAACCTGTTAAATACTGTTTTTAGCAAGAGACACAAAGTTCAGCATCCTTTATTTATATCACTACATTTTCCCCCTCTATGTGATCTACATATTTACAAAACATGCGCCATTTCTTTCTTAAATGTCTTGACTCTTCAGTGTTCATGAACAATCCTCTCAGGTTGAATTGAGTGAACTGCTGGAGGATCCTTCTACTTTTAACATTCTACCTACTTTACTATGCTACATATTTAGATCTAGCTTTTATTATTTAGGAAAGAACACAAAATCAAAAGCTTAGTCTTGTAGAGCTTATACACAGTAACATGGCTACAATTCTGTGAATTCAGTTTTTTAAAAAAATGAGACAAAAGAGAGAGAAAGAAATATATAGTTTTATTTAAATGGTGCTGCATTTTTTTTCAAGCAGAGATCAGAAAAATGTTCCCATCAATGTGAATATAAGGATGATGCAATTACAGTACTTTTGTTGGGGGTGGATTCTTGTAGCTATCACAGCAACTATTTTAGCTAGTATTACGCAGCCCTATAATTTATGTTCTGCAAGATTCTATTGGTAAACAGTGATTGTCATAAAAGTTCACATTCAGAACATGGACTATCTAATCAAGTGTATTCAGAACACTAGTTCTTTAAATGAGTGTTGACACCTCAGAAATGAACTACAGAAGCAAAACAACTCTTCTGTTCTTCAAGATGTTAATACTCATTAGGGAGTATGGCAGAATGTATGAATGAAATTTTCTCATAAGTTCCATTAAAAAAAACCCCACAGGATTCCAGTTGTATTAATGAGCCACTTTAAATGAAGGGGTGGGCCCTCCTTGCCCTTCATCTATATCAAATAAATTCAAATACATCACATTATATTGCAGTAGATTCTCTTACTTGGCTAAAATCAGTTTTGGTTATGTGAATGTACAAAACTACAACATCTAAGACTGCTCTGACCATCTCTTAAGATTACATTTTATTTATGTGCTTGCATTGTTGGGGAGACTCTTAAGTACAGAAAGTATGTGAGTTGTGCGCACACACACACACACACATACATACACACACACACACACACACACACTTATACATATCACACATACAGAAAAAAATAGAGGGAGAGGAAAACAAGCCATTTGCCTGGCCAGATATGATTTGTGGGGAAAACTGAGTTTAAAAATGATAAAGGGAGGAAAAATCCAGTGGCACAAAAACACTGAAAACTCCAATTTAGTTTCTTTGATTTGTATTTCAAGTCAGCTCTTCTGATCACTTAGGCAGGCTGATATCAGACTGCTCATTATCTGATGGGACCATGGTGAACGTGAGCCCCCACACTGTCTGAACAGACATTCAAGAAAGAACTGGTAAAGTTTTTGGAAGTAATGAAAGGATGATATGGAATCCACCAATTGCTACCAATTTATTTTGTGCCTCTGAACCAGTCTTGACTCCTTCTGACTGCTTGGAAAAATCCCTGCAGTTTTCTTGGCATGCTATCAAAAGTGATTTGTGATAGGGCTGAGAGTGATAGGGCTGAGTGATAGGGCTGAGAGTGAGTGACTGCCCCAATGTCACCTAGTTGGCTTTATGCTTCAGGTAAGGAATGTCCCGGTTTCCAGCCTGGTGCCTTAGCCACTATATCAAACTGACTGTCAAGCCCCACGGGCTCGACATTGCAGAGGGGACCACGGAGGGATACGGGGGAGCACGACTGGCGGCACCTGTGCGGCCCCGAAGGCCCAGCAGCGCCCGCGCACACCAGCTGATTGGCGGGCGAACACTGAACGCGCAAGCACACCACCGGCTGAGAGGCGGCCGAAAACAGCTGAAAACGGCCGCGGAGTCCTCGTCCCGGTGCGGGTGGCTGGGAGGCGGCTGGAGACGGCTGCCGGTGGTCGTGTGACTCGTCCAGCTGGGAGGCTGTCAGGAACAGCCTCCGGAGGGCCCGCGACTACACTACCAGCTGAGAGGCGGCCGGCAGCGTTCTCGAGCGGCGTCAGACAGCCCGCCTCGGCACAGCCAGCTGGGAATCGGCCGGAGATGAATGAACATGGGCGCTGCCTTACGGTCCCGGGAGTTGGATGCCAGCCGATAGCAAAGCGAGCTGCACAGCTGCGGTCGGACCTTGGGGGTTGCCAGGGGGCCATGGGTGTGACACGGGGTGTTGCAGTGGAGGGGGACAACACGCACGGAACTTTAGGGGGGGAGCAAGACTTACACTTTTCTGTATGCTGGAGGTTCCGGTGCTAGTGGGAGGGGCTGGGCGTTGGCTGCTGGTGTAGGGGGGTGGAGTATTTACGCAGGCCAGGCGGATGCTGGTCTGCGCGGGGAAGGGGTGGGGCCCATGGGTGGGGCTGCTGCCTAGTTACAGGCACAAGATAAAAGGCACGTTGGGGCGGGTAGCTTCCAATGCTGACTTTGCAATTGCTTGGATATCCTGCTAGTAAAGGTACTCTCGCAGTCAACCGTACTACGTCGTCATTCTTGCTTGCGTTTCCCGGCGTAGACGAGGAGTTGACACTGACATTCACAGTTTGCCCTAAAACTATCCACATTACATTGTTTAAGGTCAGCAATACTGTCCAGACTCTTTGATGATCTGCTCTAAAGACAGACTGTGGGACAGTGCTGGAAGTATTGCAGTGTTGTCCACTGGCACCAGACCATGATAATGAATATTAACTTGGCAATGAGGAACAACCAGTGCTGGCTGAAAGTTCCCATATAGCAATTCACAGGATATGGCTGATAGATCTGATAGAGTTATGTCATTTTTACAGTCAAAGTGAAATGGATTGTACAAATATAGTGCCAGCAACTACACAAGAAAATGATTCCACAGAGCCAACAAGATCCAAACCATTCCTGTCCCTGATTGTGTCATCCCAGGCTCATGTCCAAGGCATTCAGAGAAGAAAGTAAACACCACTTCCAAATTGAAACAACAGAATAGAACAGAACAGAACAGAACAGAATAGAATAGAATAACAAGGGTTGGAAGGGATCCTGGAGGTCTTCTAGTCCATACACACAAACACACCCTTGCTTAGACCATTTCAGACAAATGGTTGTCCAATCTCTTCTTTAAAACGTCCAGTGTTGGAACATTCACAACTTCTGGAGATTAATATTACTTTAGCACTTGGCTGAGGATGAGGCAGTAGTGACATTATAGTTGTGCCTCAGTATGCAGGACATTTATACCCAATATAGGCGTAATAATGAACCAAGTTGTGTCTTTTTCATGCAGTACTTAAATGATTTGCTAAGGGTTTTATATCACTTCTTCAGCTTTTCATTGAATTCCTGGTGAGTCTTCTCCATATTCATGAGGGATAAAGCAGCACTGAAAGATTAAATAACTTGTTGAGTAATATAAATAAATTAAACCCCAGTAAATACAGAGAAAATAATACCTCATAGCATTATATGAGGTTATTCTAAGTAAAATATTTCAAATTTTTATCTGTGAGAGAAATAATTCCATCTGATTGAGAAATAATAATAGAAAATCCAAACACAACAGAAGTAGGATTGGGAAAAGATTAAAATAAGCTACTTAACAAAAATTCAAGTTTTACCCTAATAACTCTCTCTTTTGGACTGCACATACATGGAATTCAGTAGTATTCAAACACCCTTACAAGCACACACTGAAATACATATTCTCAGAATTTTAAATAAGACCAATTATTTATCAAAAGTGATAAGCACAGTGAAAAAACATTGCATTTGTTACTATATCTTGTAAAGTATAATTGTTCTGCGCACAGAAATCTATGCCTTTTATAAAAGTAAATGTTCTTTTTTTACTTGCTGCTTTGATATAATTTTCTGAGGCTGAAATAGCTTATAATAAAAAAAAAGTCTGGAAAGAAATAGATGAAAAAAAGATATTGTAAAGAACACTTTTATTTATTTTAAAGTAGATCTGCATTTTTTTAAAGAAATAAGCCAGATAAAAAAGATGCACATGCCCAGTTAATTTTTTAAAAGCAGTGAGTAGCTTTTCACACCTGTAGAGACAGATTACAGTTACTTCTACCTCAAAAGCAAAAATTGTCAGCCAGCTTTGGAACACAACTGTTGTGGTCTGTGGAAGAGAATCAGAACTTTTTCATACCTATATTCTGAAATGTCAGGAAAAAATATATAATAGGTATTTTTGTTAGAGATAAGGAGAGTTTCCCCTTGTTTATTTGTTTTTCCAAATCAAATTTGGCATCTGTTTCTGCTTGTTTACATTCACATGAATATTAGTATATATTTATGTTTATTCTCCTAGAACACACATTTTGAAGCAGTTTTTATAATGCTTTTTATGCCCACCATTTCATATACAATTGTATGCATTTTCCCTAGTGTACATTTGTGTACCTACCTACTCTGTATTTAGAAAACTGTATTGCAAGACTGTGAACAGGGTATGGTACAAGACAATTTGTTCCAGTTTAAACACTCTTTCATGAAAGGTGCATTTGAGCAAGTTTCATTAAAATCCAAACAAAAGGCAATAGACTTTAACTAATCTCTTTTGTAAATCCAGTTGGGGAAAAAATATCCAGATCACACTCTTGTTTTATCATTTGTATATCCCTTTTAAATCTTAAAAACCACTTTCTTTTGTAGATCCAGTGAAACAACCTTTTCTAAATGATTCTGTTGGGTTGTCAGTTGTAAATCCACTTTTTATAACAATCACTTCTTGTTAGATAAAATACATAGTCTGTCCATAGAACAGGCATCATTCTGATATTGTGCTATTTTGTCTTCAATTTGCCAGATCTCTCCTAGAAGTTCCCAAAACTCAATATACAGCATATGTTCTGCCTTGCTTTTTAGGTTCACTCCATTACAATTGATAATTGTTATTCTGGTTAACATTTGTGCCATGGTAATTCAATAGTTTGAAGTATGCTGCATATAATATTTGATCTCTAAGAAAATAAAAAAAATCCATCTATTTACAATCATCATTAGTTCTCAATATTCTTATCAGCAAGAGAGAATATTTTGGGCCATTGATACTGGCCTTTCAAACCAATTCAGAATCTTCAAAAGATATTCTATTCTCAACATCACCCATAAATTTTGAGCAATAAAACTAATCTGCTATGATGTAACTGGCAGAAAATGAAAGTATTTAGAATATCAATTTGGAATAGATTAGCACTATCTCAAATAATAATCCTAAGAAGGGGCTTTGCCTGCTGGAGAACTGGTAGCTAAATTTTGTTGAGTTCAGAGAACCGGCTAAATGTACCCCTGAAAGAGGCCTCCCAGGCCTAGAATGGACTGCTAGAAGTGTGGGTATGCCACTTTCAGAAGTCTGTTCTAGGCCTCAGAGGCCTGGAGGAGGCCTCCTAGGCCTAGAACAGCCTGCCGGAAGTGCGGGGATGCCACTTCCAGAAGTCTGTTCTAGGCCCTGGAGGCCTAGTCCTGCATCCATGCAGAGAACCAGTTGTTCAGTGATTTGAATCCCACCACTGATACAATCTAATTGTGTTGGGCAACCACATTGCTTTGTTGCTGTCAGATGCTCTACCTTCTGAGGCAGAAACAGTGATATATTGTTCCTTGACATTAAAAAAATATGTTGAACTCATTACATAATTATATAAATAATTATATCATTAAAAGGAGCTTTGAAAATTGAGTGTCACCATAATTAATAATTCTCACCTTCATAATTACATATGAATTTCTAATAAAAGGAGTTGTAACATGGTCTAATAAGAGTTTAGGACAGAGTTAGTCTGGTATGGAAAGAAGTTCCAAATAGATGGGGCTGCAAGTCTTCTGATGGAAGAAGGAAATTTTGACCCTGCATAATTAGTTGGAGGTCATTATTGGTCTCGAACTGGAATGATTTCTGGATTGTGGCCATATGAGTGAAACCAGAATGAGGACTTCTGGTTAGATGCAGAGCTGGACAAGTCTTATCAATTTTGGTTTAGTCTGACTTCTTGTTTTTTTCCCCCAACTTGCAAGTACTGTTTGCCTTCTTTTCTATACAGTATTCACACGCTATTTTTAAATGCATATATTTTCAGTTGTATAAATTTTAACATACATATATTCTGCTGTGCCTTTTCCAAATTATACATTGTGAGCAAGCACATTTTACTCAATAAAAGACAGAATGCATGTTTTGGTGGGTATTTTTGTGTAATAATGCAACTTTTTGCAATCCTTAATTCTCAAAAGTATAATTTTTAGCATGCATCTGTGCACTAGTTATTCTATATATTTGGATGTCCTAAAGTTGACGTATCTGAAAATTCTGACTCATTAGATTTCTCATCAATTGCTCAGTAACAAGTACTAGATAGGGAGGATTTTTATTTTTATTTTAAAAAAAGGATTTTATTGTTTTCTTTAAGGAAATCTAAATGTACAGGACTATGATTTCTTTTAAAAAAAAAGCACAATTTGAGCAAACAATGAATCACAGTTTTAAAAGCTAAACTCCCAGAAAACTGAACTATAAGATCATTTATGTAAATAATATAATTGTCTATTTTTTTAATCAACCAATCTGCTTATAGCAGTCTTTGCCCAGGATGCAATTAAGTGTATAAATTGAGGGAATAGGATTAAAGTTAAATTATTACCACAAATGGTTGATAGCATTGAAATGAAAATATAAGATCAATAGGCATCACCTTTCAATGATAAAAAACCTCATCTGATAAAGACCTAATGTCACATGTAATACAGATAGTTCTCAACTTAGTGTACAACCACAACTTCTGTTGTTAAATGACACATTTCTTAAGTGAATTTTCCCCCATTTTATGACCTTTCTTGTCTCAGTTGTTAAATAAATGACACATAAGTGTGAAACATGCTTGTGAATTGATTTTTCTTGTCAGAAGGTCACAAAAGGGATCACATGAACCCCTTATACAGCAGCAGTCATAAATATGAACCAGATGCCAGCATCCAAATTTTGATCACATAGTCATGGGGAAGTTGCAAAGGGTTGACCTAAGATTAAATGCTAATCTTAAATGACTTTTTGCTGACTATGGTAAAAGTGGTAAATGAATGGAGATGGGAGAGTTGTCTTAAATTCAGGGTTGTCTTCCTTTTAGACAAATATTAGAGCTGTGTGCCATTTGAAATGCCTTACTGAAGTCCAAGTAAATTATATCCACAGCATTCCTCTAATTTTGTCACTTGGTCAAAGAATGTAATAAGATTTGTCGGGCATGATCTGTTTTTGACAAACCCATGTTGGCTTTTAGTATTGATTTTATTTGCCTCTAGGTATTCACTGATTCATTGTTTGATTATCTTTTCGAGAATCTTCCCAGGTATTGAGGTCAAATTGTGGAGTTCTGCTTTACATGGGGTAGGAGGAGTACATGTAGGGGGGAAAAGAATATGATCATTACAAAATGCTTCAGAGTGCACAGGAGCATAAACCAAACCAAACTAATACCAGGAAAAAAGAATAGATTTGAATCCAAAGCAAAATTCTTTATTATTGGAGAGATAGTTGCAAGCCTCTACACTTAATTCCATGCCAGTGGGATGGTAAAAATGGAATCCTTCCCATTTTTTTGCAGACTTGTTTCTAGCAAATAAACACAGAATGCTACCTGAAGAAATCTGGAATTTGAAGCCCAGACATCTTCAATTTATCCAAGTTGAAAAATTCTCTTAGAGAATCAGACCATTATTAAAAATAATAATGCCACCCATCTCCTGTGCCATTCCTTTTAGCATTTGACAGGGAGAAAGTTATGAGGTTTATGAAAAGCATCAAGCTCCGTAACCCCAAATATTAATATAAAAAATCAGCTAATGAAGAAAAGGGTTGTTATATTAAATCAAGGTTTTCTGTATAGGAAATAATAAACTGCAGCCAGAGAAGATAATAGATTTGTCTGTTATGAACTCATCTGTTTAGCTAACTTTGTAAACAGAGAAAATTTGTGTAGAGAAAATATTCTTTCCAGCCAAAAAAATAATAGAATGGAAAAAAGCTAAACAGATAAGCTCATAACAGACAAAACTATTACCTTCTCTTGCTGCAGCTCTGTCTGATTTTGTGAAAAGAAACCAAGTTTCTTCCACAGTTTCTATTTCTAATTACTGTGTAAATATGCAAATGGTTTTTGCTGTATTTCTAGATGTAATCATATTCCTGACTTTGGAAGTAACTGGAGAATTAGGACCAAGCTTTATAGCAAGTAATTAATTCACCTTATGCAAAGAAATGTTCATCCTCAGCTGCACCATGGCAAACCTGATTTTTGGGATTTAACAAATGACCATGTTGGCTGCTAAACTAGGTGGAATAAATCCAGTTCTAATTTTGTTATCAGAATAAGCAGTTAGCAGCTGTTGAAGTTTGGACCATTTTAAAATGCAGTGATAATTAAATCATTGGGGAATTATTTCAAAGCAGTTGGTTTGATTTCCCTTCTACTGGAGTGTTAAGATTCCCCAGACATTGGATGTACAAAGATGGGGCATATTAGATGTATGATAGTTTGTTAATCTTTAAAAGACAATCATGAGAACTTCTTTATTTAAGATGATGTTGGTCGCTGTGTGAATTATTAGTAATTTGTCTGCTTTATTCATCTAAATATATCACTAAGATATGCATAGGTCCTAGCAATTAGGCATCATCTAACTATCATGGCTGCTTTTGTAAAAGTTAAGTAGTGATTGTCTTGCTTAGTACTTAATACCAGGACATTTTAGGATTATAGACTACACTGTTATGTGGCTTAAAAACAAAACAAAAAGAAGATAATCCTTCTAAGGTTGGTAAAATGAGGACCCAGATTGTTGGGGGGCAATATGCTGACTCTGTAAACTGCTTAGAAAGGGCTGTAAAGCACTGTGAAGATGTATATAGGACGCTGAGCTTGTTGATCAGAAGGTCGGCAGTTTGGCGGGTCGAATCCCGAGTGCCGCGTAGCAGAGTGAGCGCCTGCTACTCGTCCCAGCTTCTGCCAACGTAGCAGTTCGAAAGCACGTAAAAATGCAAGTAGAAAAATAGGGACCACTACGGTGGGAAGGTAACAGCATTCCGTGCGCCTTTGGCGTCTAGTCATGCTGGCCACATGACCACGGAGACATCCTCGGATGAGGGCTGGCTCTTCGGCTTTGAAACGGAGATGAGCATCGGCCCCTAGAGTTGGAAACGACTAGCACGCACGTGCGGGGGAACCTTTACCTTTACCTTTACTATTGCTATTGGTAATGGCAAACTATTTTACTACGATATTAAGCATACTGTATATTCAAAATAATTTACTTTCCTATGTATTATTATAAAACTCTTTAACATTCCCCCATTTGCTGTCACTCAGGAAAGGAACAAATGGAAACAGACATTTCTTTCCCAGAGAATGTACATTTCAATGTGAGGATTGTCATAATCCTCCATTTCCCTTTTTAACCTGTGTCACAAACTGCTTCCTTTTGTTAAGGATAAAGTACTTCCTGTAAAACGCATACAGAACATCCCATTAAGTCAGTGGTGGGATTCAGCCAGTTCACACCACTTCAGCAGAACCGGTAGCTAATTTTTTTGTTGCCCAGGCCCAGAATGGACTTCCGGAAGCATTATCCACACAGAGAACTGGTTGTTCACATATCTGAACCCCACCATTGCATTAAGTGGAGTTGGGCTCTAATGGCAGCTGTTCTTTAAAATTAAGGCTTAGCCTTTGGTTCACCTGAAAGAAAACTATAGTTGAATATGTATAAAAGAAGAACAGAAGACAGAGAGAATGAGTTGGATTTCTTAGAAAGTGCCTGGAAATTATGCTTGCTTGCCAGGTAGCCAACCAACAGAGTATTTAGAGTATTAGAAATATCTAGGGTTAGGCTCTTCTCCTGACCAGAAGATTCTTCTGGAAGACCTTGCATAGAAGGTACTAGTCAAAATGAAGATCTTTCAGATGAGAGACCTCAGATGGCCTTGAAGTTCACAAGTAAGGCATGGTTGATTTTTTTTAAAAAAATTCCATTTATATCCCACCCTTCTCTGAAGACTCAGGGCAGCTTACAAGCTTAGCAGTAGCCTTCATTCTATGTACATGCCTGCTTATTAGGGCTTTCACACACACACCCAAGCGGCATTATTACAAAGTCAGCTTATTGCCCCCAACAATCTGGGTCCTTGAACAATTACATCATTCCAACTTCATCCCCATCTGTCCTTTGGCTCTTATAGAGAAGGCCTGCCTCCTCCATAGCAGTGGTTATAAAAATCAATAGCCTCTTAATCAAAAGAAATGATCAAGACTCGTGTCCACAAACATTATAAAATCTTTGTAATCCAGTGTAATGCTTCACATCAGCACAAACAATTGTTTAGAAAACTGACTTCCAGTTCCCAAGGTTCCTGAAACACAGTTGTTCCAATATCAGAAGCACTTTCTCCTTGTTTAGAAAGTAATTTTATCTTTTGTACTGATGCTCTATGTAATGTTTTGCAAGTTGTTTATGATTGGAAGAAGCTCCACAACAACGTTGTCAGTTCATGCAGAACTAATTAAAGATATTACCTTGAGACTTTCTGTAAGTGCCATGATGTGCTGACACTTTGCTGGGTTTCAATGGCTAGCAGGATAGCATTTGTGAGAGTAACCACAGCTGATATGCTGGATCTGAGCCAGCATAATATGTCCAGAACAAAGAGATTGTTGGGATAATCCACATGATTCCAGCAGTCTCTCCTCATGAGTAGACCACAAAAACAGCCACTTTTATGATTAGCTTATGAGTGGAGTGACTGATAGTCTAGGGCAGGGGTAGGCAACCTCAGCTCTTTTATGACTTGTGGACTTCAACTCCCAGAATTCCTGAGTCAGCTATGCTGACTCAGGAATTCTGGGAGTTGAAGTCCACGAGTCATAAAAGAGCCAAGGTTGCCTACCCCAGGTCTAGGGTATATCAAAATCACACTTGCAAATTAGCCTATATAGACATAATGCTATAAAATTTGATTGAATCTTATATCTCAAAAAGATTTTTGCGATTACTTTGATTAGGATTGGTTGCTCAGGCAGCTTGTCAACTTCTGAAACAAACCTGGCTAAAGCCATCTTTGTCATTCTGAGTTGCCACCGGTTGTGGGGGAGAGGGGGGAGAAAGCTGCAGCATTGTTAGACTAAACACAGAGCGGTCCCATGGGAACCAAGATCATTCCCACAGGAGCTGAAAAGTGGAAAGAAGAAGTTTCACAAAGCCTGCCAATTGCTTCCATTGGTTAGTGTGATCAATCACATAGCAGAGGGGAGGGAAGTGTTATATTTAATTACATTGAATCCATAAGGCTAATTTTAAAGTTAGTTTCACTTTTGACCATGCTGATAATATGTATACAATCAATATGTGCTTTGAGGAAACTTCAAGCCTCGGAATTCTGATTTATTTGGTTTCATTAGTCAGAACCTTGACACATCCATTTAGACTGGATTATTACCCACCTATCCTTCCCAAGGACATGAGATAGGCAGATGTTCTTGTCTGAGGGTGTTAAATGTATTATCACAGGATATAACCTGTTCCAAACATAGTTGTGTATCTTTTTCTTCCAGTAGTCCTTCAGGTACTCAGCCTTGTTGCTCAGTCTTATGTCTTGCAGGCCATTTGTTACCAGATGTCAAGAACACCAGTACCTAAATCAGTCCTTGTTGTATGGGTGATGATTGATGTTATTTGTGGGTTTCTATAAATTTTGACTCACCGTATTTTGGGATAGACACTCTTCAGACATTCTATCAAGGGCTTTCCATTCTGTTTGAATCCAATGAACTATTCCAGCTGTGTATCTAATGCCTAGAATTGACCAGATGTTAATTGTCTTAGTGGTATTTCCTCCACTGAGTTTAAACTTTAAGATCATCTTCACTCTCTTGATGTATTTATTTCTTGACTTCAGTTTCCTTGATGTTGTCAGCTTGAAGGATGCCCTCGTAGTGATCATCTTCATCCAAACTCTTGAAGTTATTTCCATAGGACAAGTTGATTCTTTCAGTTTTCAATATTTTTCCTTATTTGATGATAACCATGGCATATTTTTCCAGTCCATACTCCATCTTAGTTAAGTATATGGACAATGCTGAACAGTGATTCTATTTCAGATAGTATTTTTCCATACAGCTTTCAGATTTTCTCTATAAAGAGGTGGGATAGCATGGCAGATTTTTTTATCTTTGATAGGCATGGCTTGACTTGTTTAGTATTATTGACAGAGGAAAATGCAATGACAAACAATAGTGGTGAAAGTGAGTCTCTTTGAAACATACTTCTGTTGACATTAACTTGTCTCATTCTATCATCTCCTTGCGGTATGTTGTTAAACTGCTTGGCAGGTTGTGGGTGTAGACCAGTCAAATTTTTCAACCAAATTATTTTGAGTACTGAAGAGATTAAGACCCTTCAGACCAGGTATTCATCTTTTGAGTTTCTTCCTCCTTAAAAGACAATGGCATAAATTTGATTTTGAAAGTTTTAAAAATACGTGATTTTTTGGACTATGCAGCATAAGAATACTTAGTATATGGATTTTGGAAAATTAATAATGGATTAGGGGCCAGAGAGATTTGGAATTATATTGATAAAATTGACAGAGCTTGTTCTAACAAAGTTGTAAAACAAGAATGAGTTGAAATATCTATGAAATTAATTTGAAGGGGAATTTAAATATAATACAAATGGATCTGTAGAATGACACATTCTCTAAAGGAAATAAACAGATACTAAAACAGGAAATACTGGATACTTTTTTTTCCTTCTATATAGATAAAAGACATGCTACGTTTTGGAAAGACATTTTTAGCAGTGCCTAAAGGATACATTTACCTATTGATACAAAAGAAATCTGTTAAACGTCTGAAGGCTTTTCACTTTAAAGCATAGATGAGTGGCAAACTACTCTAAGACTTTTTAAAAGGATTAAAAATATTTTTTAAAAAATCAGGAAAGATTGATAAGATAGGCTATTTGACCAGAGTTAAAAGAATACATTAATTATATCTAGTTGCTCTTATTGGACTTTTGCTGACAAAGATTGATTGATGTAGCATTTGGACCTTGTTTTTCTTATGTAAGAGATGAGCTTTTAAATAATAAGAAGAGAAAGTACTTTATGACTTTATTTTATCCTTCCTTCCTTCCTTCCTTCCTTCCTTCCTTCCTTCCTTCCTTCCTTCCTTCCTTCCTTCCTTTTCTGTTGACATTTATTCTATTCATTTATAATTCTTTTGTTGTTAGTTGAGAAGTTGTGTCCGACTCATCGCGATCCCATGGACAACGTTCCTCCAGGCCTTCCTGTCCTCTACCATCTTCTGGAGTCCATTTAAGCTCACACCTACTGCTTCAGTGACTCCATCCAGCCACCTCATTCTCTGTTGTCCCCTTCTTCGATTGCCCTCAATCTTTCCCAGCATTAGGCTCTTCTCCAGTGAGTCCTTCCTTCTCATTAGGTGGCCAAAGTATTTGAGTTTTAGCTTAAGGATCTGGCCTTCTAAAGAGCAGTCAGGGTTGATCTCCTCTAGGACTGACCGGTTTGATCGCCTTGCAGTCCAAGGGACTCGCAGGAGTCTTCTCCAGCACCACAATTCAAAGGCCTCAATTCTTTGGCGCTCAGCCTTCTTTATGGTCCAACTTTCTCTGCCATACATTGCAACTGGGAATACCATAATTCTTAACAACATTGAAAAAAATATAAAATAATAACAAATAGCATAAAAATAGAAATGTCAATTTGATAGTAACTTGATATGATAATACTGAAACTGGAATAGTTGCTAACAACTCACCATTGATCTCAGCAGATTTGTTACATGTTCAGAGTTTCTAAAAAAAACCTAAACTGAAACTTGAACTTTCTGTGCTTTTTGAAAAATATCTCAGGAAGGTACCTGGATTGCCATAATGAAGCACATCAAATAACCCAGCTGGCATACCTCTTCCATGAGCACAGTGTTGAATTTGCTCTATACTAAAGTCCCACAAGCTTTCTATTAGGTAGGACAAAATAGAGCAGTGCAGCACAATGAAAGATTTTTATACCAGCTCCAAGATTGGCCTATATGACCTCCATTGTTGCAAGAATGGAGGCACTTTGATTCTTGAATATCAGAAGGCCATCTTAGTTCAATTCCTGACATTGTTCTTTTCTCCTTACCACTGCTATAGCCCTAGCAGCAAATACCGAAGATTAGCAGGAGATTTCCAAAGATTGATCTTTTTCTCTGCTCAGAAATCATAGCCTGTGTCTGGAATCCCTCTCACATAGATTCTTAAAGTAATCTAATTTATCACTAAAAATGCAAGAGTCATTCAATTAAAATTTACTAGAAAAGTTAAATTTAAAAAAAAGTTTGAATACTTACTTGCTTTTTTTGCATTAAAACCTTCTTTTCAGCATTATTTTATGCTTGTAAATCTAGAGCTAGGAATGGTTTATGCAAATAATGGCACTAGGGTGTGATGGCCTTCCTGTGCTAGGTCACTACTGAAGGCAAAGGGGAGATATTTCTAAAAATGTCTCACGTGTCAAAAGATAGTTAATATGAAGGTAATTTGATATCTCCTTAACCTACGTACTTGGTTGGCTGGCTGGCTGAACATACTAATGTATATGGAGTTTCACTTTCTCTGACTTTTGGGAAGAGTGTGAAATGTACAACTTGTCTATATTACATGAAGTCTGAAGTGTTACAATAATGGTTTACCACTTCATTCTGGTGATTTTTTTGGGGTCAGTATTCATCTTCAGTAATGCAAAGAGGTATGTTCAATTTTCAGTTCTTTGTCCAGGCCTTTCAAGATGCAGGAAATACAAAGTTTCTTATTCAAAGGTTGCAACATCAAAGTGAGGACAAAAATAGGGAAAAATAGAGTGGTTTAACATATAGATAGACCACAAAGTTTGCTACATATAAACTGGGCATGTTACCATGGAGGAACTGTTTACTGTAGATGGTCCAGTCCACAGCAGTTTGCAGAGCAAGTGGGTGGGGGGAAGTGTCA
Source organism: Vipera ursinii (assembly GCF_947247035.1). Taxonomy (NCBI): domain Eukaryota; kingdom Metazoa; phylum Chordata; class Lepidosauria; order Squamata; family Viperidae; genus Vipera; species Vipera ursinii. The sequence goes on along the minus strand of NC_139516.1, from coordinate 136,237,045 downwards.
AGTTCAATACAATGTAAAATTGCTTACTAATAATTTAGAAGATGAGAGTCTTCTATGAAAAGAAAATATTCAAGTTCTCATTATGCTAATCTTGCAATGTATGGCAGTGAAAGCTGGACCATAAGAAAGGCTGAGCGCCAAAGAATTGAAGCCTTTGAACTATGGTGCTGGAGAAGACTCCTGCAAGTCCCTTGGACTGCAAGGTGATCAAACCGGTCAGTCCTAGAGGAGATCAACCCTGACTGCTCTTTAGAAGGCCAGATCCTTAAGCTAAAACTCAAATACTTTGGCCACCTAATGAGAAGGAAGGACTCACTGGAGAAGAGCCTAATGCTGGGAAAGATTGAGGGCAATAGAAGAAGGGGACGACAGAGAATGAGGTGGCTGGATGGAGTCATTGAAGCAGTAGGCGTGAGCTTAGATGGACTCCAGAAGATGGTAGAGGACTGGAAGGCCTGGAGGAACATTGTCCATAGGGTCGCGATGGGTCGAATACGACTTCGCAACTAACAACAACAACAAACATTATGCTAATCACTAAATCTGGCATTTTTAAAATATTCTTGGACAACTTTGGGGAATAATCACCGAGGACAATGCTTGCTAGGGTCATCTTAATTCTTCCATCAAGTTTTTTAACAGGGTGGTATTGAGGATAGTATTTAACAAGGTGGTATTGAGGATAGTAAGATATCATGTCATGTCTCATCTAGTCCTTCTCTTCCTTAGACCAGACATACTGCAATTCCTGCAACGGTTCTTCATATGTTTGAGCCTCTATTCCCCTAATAATCTTTGTTGCTCTTCTCCATACTCTTAATCTCTGTACTCTGTAATCTCCCAGTAGGTAAGGCAGTCACATTGCCATCAAGACTTATAGTCATTGATCCATTGGTCCAAACCTTTTTAGGAGCTAGCCAAAAGATAGCAAGCACAATATTTTGTGTAGTGAATTCCAAAGTTTAATTATGTATTGACCTGTACTTGTTTTGGTTACATTGTGGAACTCACATTTAGGTACCCAGGAACATGATATGCACCAGGTCAATTACTAGGCTTTTTGTTCATAAATACCTGTCTAATCCAAATGCTTATAAAGCCTATTTTTGAATTCCTTTAATAATGAACACCTCTAGGTTGTTTTACCCTGTGATCCTGTGTTCCTTTTTACTAGGTGGTCAGGACATTTGAATACCAGTTTATTATTTCACAACTGGCATAAAATATTTTCATATTGAAGGAGAAGAACAAGCAAGGATCTCTTCCGTGTACAAAAATTTATGGGGTGGCATATCTGTTTCATAGTAAGCTTAACTTATTATGGATAAAAATCCTCCTCCTCCTCCTGGACCGTGTATTTATTTGTTATTTATCACTCAATCAGCTTGTATGTCACTCAAATCATTGAAGCAATTCTAGATGGTTTTATTTGGATCACTTCTTTGAATGAATCCTCTGGTGACATAGCCATTACATAAGTTGTTCTGCTACTTATGTAGTTTAATTTAAGTCATATCTTACAATGACTTAAGCATCAGAATTTCTAAACATATTTGGTATGAACTGAATGTTGTATGACAAAGAGCTAACCAGGAAAAAACCCAAAACACTATTTTTTCTCTGTAGTGCTAAAGCTGACAGATGCAATAGGAAGATAAGTAAACAAGGGTGATAAATGCACCACAGTGAAATCGTGCAGAATGGAATTGAGTCCCCAGATAAAGGAAAACAGAAATGCTCTAAGTCAAGCTATGGCCTCTACTCCCCATTAAATTTTGAGAGGTCCACATTTCATTAAGAATTAAGGGTCTGGGAATATTGGTAGCATTTAATTAAATAAAATAGTAAAGGAAATGAAGACAATGGAAAATCAGGAAAGCAAAAGAGAAAAAAAATAATCTGGTACCAATGACAATGATTTTCCGATAAGGTCCTTTATAATGGATTCCCACAAAATAAAACTGTCAAATAATTAGGTTTTTTTTACATATCATTTGAGAGAAATTGAATGTTGATGAGGCACTGTATTATTGGTTATAAATAATGAACAAAAGTATATTTTTTAAAAAAAATTCTTTCTTTCTTTCTTTCTTTCTTTCTTTCTTTCTTTCTTTCTTTCTTTCTTTCTTCTTCTTCTTCTTCTTCTTCTTCTTCTTCTTCTTCTTCTTCTTCTTCTTCTTCTTCTTCTTCTTCTTCTTCTCCTCCTCCTCCTCCTCCTCCTCCTCCTCCTCCTCCTCCTCCTCCTCCTCCTCCTCTTTTACTGCTTCATGCGTTAAGGGAGATACAAAATTCTGCCTTTTTCTCTTCTGACTGCATCAACTGTCTGTTGTTAATTGATATTGTTGTAATATGTCTTTGGCGTTGTCTCTCAATCTTCTTCTGGGTTTGTCTCATGCCCTTTGACTTTCTTCTTTTTATGTATATGCCTTGTATGGCATGGAATCCCATGAGATAATTTGTAAAAGAATACTGACTAATAACGCCAATGTTAGACATACTAACACAAGTCTAATATCTTGCAGAAACTGTTTAGCAGAAACTGTTTATCCTAATGAGACATGACCAATTGAGAAGGGGAAAAAAACTTACTAATTTAATGAAAACTATCAATACTTACTATTGACTCTGGAGATCACAATGTTTTCTATTTTGCCCTTTTCTTCACCTTATTTTCCTTCCCATCCCTTTTAAGATATTACAATAACTCCTTTTTTTCTGAGTTCATTATTTCATTCAGTCAATCATGTTAGATCTTGTTCCCATTCAGAACAATACTTTTGGACAGATATTAATGTTTCTAGTTAAAACAGCTAATAACTTCCAAATATAATATTTTAACCAGCCTTTAGAAATAAGAAAGTAAATAGCAAAAAACTTTAGGTGTTAAAAATCAGATAAGTTGTGAGAATGTTAATGTAGAGGCATACCTTGGGGATATTTCAGGTTTGGTTCTAGACCACTGCAATAAAGTGAACATTGCAATAAATCAAGTCACATAACTTTATTTTGGATTCTCAGTGCACATAGAAGTCATGTTTACACTATAATGTAATTGTTTGAGTGTGTAATAGCATTACATCTTAAAACAACAATACACATATCTTAATTTTTTAAAAAAATACTTTATTGCTAAAATGCTAATCTTCATCTGAACCTTCAGCTAGTCATTTTTTTTCCTCATGGAGAGTCTTGTAAAGAAAAAAATGCAATATCTGCAAAGTGCAATAAAGTGAAGCTTAATAAAAGGAAGTATGCTTTTATAGGAAAGTATAAGATGAACCAATTATTTTAAATAAGAATTATCATGCCTTTTCCTTCTCATTTGTACTGTGTCTTTTATTTATTTATTTTCAATTTTATTTTACTTTTTTATTGAAAAGTTTTACAATACATTTTATCTTTAACAATCCCTCCCCCCTCCCTCCACCCAACCCTTCCTAACCCTCCCTATCCCTCCCCCCACCCCTTCCCCCCTCCCCCTCCCCGACTTTCCAGAGCTAAATACAAGGTATAAAGGTAAAAACAATCATAAACAACCATATGTTAACAACAATAAACTATTATTTTACTTTTATTTAGCTTTTTTTTTAAATTGTGTAGTGCTGGAACCCATCTTCAAGAGATAGGCTTCATGAGTCCAAATGATTGGAAGACTAAACCTCTGGTCCTCATGACTTACCCATATTGGATCCTTGTATTGTTTTTATTTCCTAAAACACTTCTTTCATTAAAAAAAAATAGATTAAATAATGCAAGCACTTTCTGTTTCAGCTCTAGCTTACTACACACTGTTTAGCTTTTTAGAAATAATATAAGCATTTTAAGTTTTGTGTTACACTATTCATTTTATTGTATAACAACTAATTTAAAATTTGTCACCTATTTTCATGTTTTACTTGACTAGATTAATATGTAGAAAAGGAGCAGCTTGTTTTGTAGTGTTTTTGATAAAGAATTTTATATAAAACCTATCAGACATTTATATAATCACCAGTAATGGAGATTAATGCAATCATCCAAACTGAGTGATGTTGAGAAGGTGTAGAAGAAGAAGATTTAGCTGTTTGTTTAAAGTCCAGAATGAAAATGGCATCAGTCACAAGCAACACCATCTAAGGGCAACTTCCATTGTAGAAATTTTCTATGCAATCTTAGAAACAGACCTGCTAGATTGGATCAAAGCTCTATTTCATCCACGAATAGTCCTGGAGTTACTGCCATTTGGTCAGCAACCATTGGAAATTATGATGACACTGAAAAAAAATGGATGGAAGGTTGAGTCAACCTTGAGCTGGTCAGGATTGAATTCCTGGCAGTGGGCAGAGTTAGCTTGCAATACTGCATTCTAACCAAGGTGCCACCAAGTCCAGCAAAGCCTGTATGGCAAAGCCTGTTGAGCACAAGTCAGTGGGGGGGGGGGGGCAACCAGGGATTTATGCAATGTTGTTGGTATGGTTGGCCATGGTGTTTTTTTTTTTTTTTTACTGGCAGCAGAGGCACTAGAGCAGAGGCCTCCAACCTTGTTTTGGCAGCCCAGAAAGGGGGGCAGGCACTGCTATGTGCATGCACACAAATGAGGTGCATCTCTGCACATGCAAAAATGAGCCCCATGCATGTGAACTCAAATGGGCTGCATACAAGCACATAGGTAAAGGTAAAGGTTCCCCCACACATGCATGCTAGTTGTTTCCGATTCTAGGGGCCGATGCTAATCTCCGTTTCAAAGCCGAAGAACCAGCACTTGTCCAACGACATCTCTGTGGACATGTGGCCAGCATGACTAGATGCCAAAGGCGCATGGAATGCTGTTACCTTCCCACCCTAGTGGCCCCTATTATTCTACTTGCATTTTTACGTGCTTTCGAACTGCTAGGTTGGCAGAAGCTGGGACGAGTAACATATGCACATGCAAATGGGGTTGCACGGGCGTGAGTGCTGCAAATGGGGTGGTGCTAATGCTGGTGGGATGCTATGGGCAGTGCTAGTGCCAGTGGGATGCTCGGGGATGGGGCAGTGCTAGCACCTGTGGGATGCTTGAGGCAATGCTAGCACGAGTGTGAGGGGGTGAGTGTGCACATGCATGCACTGGCCATCCCTTCATGTGGCCTGGTGGCCAACTGGTCACGGCCCAGTAGTGGGTCACAGCCCACAGGTTGGGGACCCCTGCACTAGAGCTAAAGTAGAGGGCTCTACGTCAGGCCCAGTCCACATGCTGCTGTCAGTGAGTGCTGCTGTGTAGAGTGGCCAAAATAGGGGGAGGAAATAGGTGCCCCTGAAGATGTAACTGCTGCTGGGCAATGTGAGCAGCTGAGGATTCCCAGAGGTGGCTCTGGCTTTGTGCCATACTGCATCCCTTCCCATCAAACTCATGCATAGCCTGTGACAGGCTTTCCAAGACCTGCCCTGAGGTATCCCCTCCCCCCACATTCCTTACCTAGGTCTTCCTATGCTAACAACCTGCAATTCTCAATTAACAACAGTAGCTGGAACTGTCAGAATTGTAATTGCTAAGTGATATGGTCATGTGACATCTCACTTTATGATCACATCATTTAGATACTGAACTTTTGGCTCGGTTATGGCCATAAGTCAAGGACTACTTATAGTTGCCTGTTTCTGAAATGGTTAAGCTTCTGTGTTATTGACAGGCATGTCAGGAAAACTTTGTTCCACACTGCTTTTTATCTCCAAGCAACTGGTATCTAGTGGCATATTGTCTGTAAGAATAAAGATGTATAACAGAATAACAGAGATGGAAGGGATCTTGGAGGTCTTCTAGTCCAATCCCCTGCTTAGGCGGGAAGCCCTATACCATTTCAGACAAATATTTGTCCAATCTCTTCTTGAATACTTCCATGTAATATGTAATATGATTAATACTGAATAGCAAAAATGGGCTTAACCTATTTTAAGTTGTTTAATATGGAATTATGTTAATTATTATTCAGCATCACACTCTCTGGCAGTAAATTCCATATACTATGTAAGCATGGCAAGAGAGCATTTTATGTTCATTTTCACTGAACATTTTTGACCAGGGGTATCAAACTGACGATCCATGGGCCGGATGCATCATGTGCAGGCCACACCCACCCCAGGTCCGCAAAGGCAAAAAAAGTCACGATATGTCACAATATGTAACATGATACTATGGAGTTTGACAACCATGTTCTTGACTCTAATATTGTTTAAAAAAAGAGAGTGATTTTATACCCTGTTTAACAGAATTTCTTCCTTATCCAATTCATTCCATCTTGCACTTAATTGAATACAGAAACTTTCCATTTAGGTATTTGTAGAACAGACTGTATCAGGCTTGTTTCAGTGTAATATGATATACCCGTATATACTTGAGTATAAGCCGACTCGAATATAAGCCGAGACCCCTAATTTTACCCCCAAAAATTGGAAAAAGTTAGTGACTTGAGTATAAGCCGAGGCTGGGAAATGCAGCAGCTCACCACCAAACCACACCAAACTCACGGAGCTCACGGAGCTCAGCTCGACACGTCTGCCATCTTAGTTGAGCCTGTTAACAGACTTCATCAGTTCCAAAATCAAGAACACACCGGCAAGCTTTGTCAGTTGTCACTCGCGGCAGTACAAATACACTAGTACGGAAAGCTGGCATTCACTTTCGGGGGGAGGAAAAAAAAACACAACAACACCGCACGCTTTAAAAGATTGGAGTTTTGCAGCCTTTTTTCTCGGGCCCGTCCGCCACCTTTAACTTAAGGCTGCGCTCTCGATTTCCTGGTGTGTGTGTGTGTGTGTGTGTGTGTGCGTCAGACCCACGGGAATGGCTGGTAGGGAAGCGGCATTCCGGCATTCCCCCCCTTCCTGTGTGTCGAGCCCACGGGGCTTGACACACAGAGAAACGCAAATGCCGGACTGCCGCCACCTTTACTAGCCATTCCTGCGGGTGTGACACACACACACACATGCACGAGGGGGAGAAACAACGCTGGACTGCCGCCACCTCTGCCAGCCCTGCAAGCCTCTGCCGCCCCGGCGTTGGTGGTCGAGCTCTTCGGAGCCGGCAGAGAATCTCCCGCAGGAGGAGGTCGCGGCTTTCTCTCTTGCTTCGGACTGCAAGGATTTAAACTCCAGGAACAAATCCCGATGGAAGTTTTTTTTAAAAAAAATACTCCTCCGGGTCGGACAGGGGACCCAGGCTGAGGTCTAGGGGTAGTGGGGGGGGGGCTCGCAGACATAGATGGGCTCAAGTGGAAGCCAAGCAGCCCTCCCGAACCTGGGCTTCTGGACGGGGCAGCCGGTGGTGCGTTTCAAAAAGCAGAAAAGTTGGATTTTGAACTTTTCAGCAGCGCATCTGCACCCGCTGCTTTTATGACCGACCTGCTGTTTCCCCCCCTCCCGGTCCTTTCCCCCGTCCAAGCGGACGCTCCAGGCTCTTTGGGGGGGACGGGCAGGCGGGGGGGGAAGGAAGCGTGCCGAGGCGCCGCTCACCTGCGATCGGCGAGTGCGCTGGACTCGGCTGCGTGTCCGGCGGAGGGTTCAGATCATTCCGGGCCAGAGCGGCTTGGCGGGCGGGGCCGTTGGGCAGGCGGCGTGGTGCAGCGGGGGAGTCAGGGCAGCTCTGCCATGGAGCAGCTGGGGTGGGTGGGTGGGGGGAGGAGGAGGAGGAGGAGGAGGAGGCGGAGAGGAGCGAGCGAACGAAAGACAGAGCTTCCGGTGGCTACCGCTGCTGAATATTGCAATGAGCCGCCGTCTCCCTATGACCGCTGGCGAGGGGATTTCATCAGAGCACGCAATCGGGGCTCCCCCTCGTGGGTGCGTGTGTGTGTCAGACCCACGGGAATGGCTGGTAGGGAAGCGGCATTCCGGCATTCCCCCCCCTTCCTGTGTGTCGAGCCCACGGGGCTTGACACACAGAGAAACGCAAATGCCGGACTGCCGCCACCTTTACTAGCCATTCCTGCGGGTCTGACACATACACACACACACACACACACACACACACGCACGCACGCACGAAGGGGAGAAACAACGCTGGACTGCCGCCACCTCTGCCAGCCCTGCAAGCCTCTGCCGCCCCGGCGTTGGTGGTCGAGCTCTTCGGAGCCGGCAGAGAATCTCCCGCAGGAGGAGGTCGCGGCTTTCTCTCTTGCTTCGGACTGCAAGGATTTAAACTCCAGGAACAAATCCCGATGGAAGTTTTTTTTTAAAAAAATACTCCTCCGGGTCGGACAGGGGACCCAGGCTGAGGTCTAGGGGTAGTGGGGGGGGGGCTCGCAGACATAGATGGGCTCAAGTGGAAGCCAAGCAGCCCTCCCGAACCTGGGCTTCTGGACGGAGCAGCCGGTGGTGCGTTTCAAAAAGCAGAAAAGTTGGATTTTGAACTTTTCAGCAGCGCATCTGCACCCGCTGCTTTTATGACCGACCTGCCGTTTCCCCCCCCTCCCGGTCCTTTCCCCCGTCCAAGCGGACGCTCCAGGCTCTTTGGGGGGGACGGGCAGGCGGGGGGGGGAAGGAAGCGTGCCGAGGCGCCGCTCACCTGCGATCGGCGAGTGCGCTGGACTCGGCTGCGTGTCCGGCGGAGGGTTCAGATCATTCCGGGCCAGAGCGGCTTGGCGGGCGGGGCCGTTGCGCAGGCGGCGTGGTGCAGCGGGGGAGTCAGGGCAGCTCTGCCATGGAGCAGCTGGGGTGGGTGGGTGGGGGGAGGAGGAGGAGGAGGAGGAGGAGGCGGAGAGGAGCGAGCGAACGAAAGACAGAGCTTCCGGTGGCTACCGCTGCTGAATATTGCAATGAGCCGCCCTCTCCCTATGACCGCCGGCGAGGGGATTTCATCAGAGCACGCAATCGGGGCTCCCCGCCCCTCGGTCCTGCCCAGATGCAGCAGCAGCAGCAAGACCACCCCCCCCCCACACACACACACCTCCGGTCTACCTTACGGCCCGGTGACTTGACCCCGGGGATAGATCGGAAAGAAGGCAACAGACCTTCCTGCCCCTTCGCTGAGAAGGAGCTCCAGCAATGAGAAGAGCCAAGGGGTGGGGCACCGTGGAGAGGTTAGTGGGTGGTGGTGGTGGCGGCTCTTAGATACCGCGTAGACGCAGGGGTCTTCAAACTTGGCCCTTTGATGACTGGTGGACTTCCTGGAGAAGGAAAAATGCCTGGAGAAGGAAAAATCGGCCGCAGCCTCGGGGTAGGCTTCTCCGGGGGCGCCGCCGCGATTCTGCAGGTCTGTTGCCTGGCCCGGAATGATCTGAACCCTCCGCCGGACACGCAGCCGAGTCCAGCGCACTCGCCGATCGCAGGTGAGCGGCGCCTCGGCACACTTCCTTCCCCCCCGCCTGCCCGTCCCCCCCAAAGAGCCTGGAGCGTCCGCTTGGACGGGGGAAAGGACCGGGAGGGGGGGGAAACGGCAGGTCGGTCATAAAAGCAGCGGGTGCAGATGCGCTGCTGAAAAGTTCAAAATCCAACTTTTCTGCTTTTTGAAACGCACCACCGGCTGCTCCGTCCAGAAGCCCAGGTTCGGGAGGGCTGCTTGGCTTCCACTTGAGCCCATCTATGTCTGCGAGCCCCCCCCCACTACCCCTAGACCTCAGCCTGGGTCCCCTGTCCGACCCGGAGGAGTATTTTTTTTAAAAAAAACTTCCATCGGGATTTGTTCCTGGAGTTTAAATCCTTGCAGTCCGAAGCAAGAGAGAAAGCCGCGACCTCCTCCTGCGGGAGATTCTCTGCCGGCTCCGAAGAGCTCGACCACCAACGCCGGGGCGGCAGAGGCTTGCAGGGCTGGCAGAGGTGGCGGCAGTCCAGCGTTGTTTCTCCCCTTCGTGCGTGCGTGCGTGTGCATGCGTGTGTGTGTGTGTGTGTGTGTCAGACCCGCAGGAATGGCTAGTAAAGGTGGCGGCAGTCCGGCATTTGCGTTTCTCTGTGTGTCAAGCCCCGTGGGCTCGACACACAGGAAGGGGGGGGAATGCCGGAATGCCGCTTCCCTACCAGCCATTCCCGTGGGTCTGACACACACACGCAGCCACGAGGGGGAGAAACAACGCTGGACTGCCGCCAGCTCTGCAAGGCTCTGCCGCTCCCTTCTCTCAGCAGCCTGTTCCGAACGAAGGGACAGTTCTTTTTTTTTGTTGACTTGAGTATAAGCCGAAGTGGAGTTTTTCAGCCCAAAAAGTGGGCTGAAAAATTCGGCTTATACTCAAGTATATACGGTATTACCAAAATATGAAGTAAAACTTCCATACATGCTAGAAAATTCATGCTCATACACAATTTTCTCCAACTCATACATCTTGTATGTAGGTTTCCCAAATGTATTGTATGCAGCATTCCCATATATAATATTCATTTATGCAACTTCTCCAGATATGCACATTTTATTACACAATCTCTTAAACTGAGAAATATTTCAGCTGACACTAGTGAATTCCATGAATTATGTTCCCATTTATACCATAATCGATCACATTGTTTCATTCAAAAGAAATCTGTGAAGATTTTTGCAGGTTCCACACTTCTAACTCATAGGAGTATATCTTAAAAGAAGGGAAGAATTTCTATTCAAAAGAATAGATGGACACAAAGTTGACATCAAAAATAAAACAGTGAACAACCATTTCACCTCAACAACAGATACTATACACTTATGTAATATCCTACTATGATGCATTTGGTGAAAAGAACAATTCACTTAACATTAAGAATTTTTTTAAAAAAAATATTAATATTTCAAGTGCTGTTTATGGAAACAGCAAGCAGTTAGTGTAGCCAAGAATTTACTATAGACAAGGTCAAACCATGAAAAGTTACTCAAGCCATCTACAGTGTTTTATTAATATAAATAGCCATATAAATTTGCTAACTCAAAAATAAAAAAAAACTCTCAGAGATATTCGTAGGTATAATTACTGTATGGTGTTTCCTACTCTCTCTGAGAGTCATGTTGTCTTCTGCTCATTATTCTGCACATGATAATGTGCAAATCTTTCAAAAATGATGAATGAAGGTTTTTGACTCCCAGTACAGCAGCCCTGTATGTACATTTTTGTACACACAGTCAAGAAAAGTTTCTGAAACAATAGGAATATATGTGTGTGTGTGTGTGTGTGTGATTTTAATAATTTTAAAAGTTACATTTCAAACACACTTCCTGTAAAATCTGAATCACCTTTGTTGTGGGATTTACAAAGTTCTAATAAGGGCCACCAACAGGACATAACACAAGTAATAGTATATATTGATTTTTACATGTGTATTCTACCTTTTTTTATTGAGTGTACAAACAGCATACCCGAGGACTTCCCCCATTTTGTCCACAAGTCTTTGAACTAGTTGAGTCTGAGAGAATGATTGACTAAGTGTAATCCTAAGAGTTCTATGATTTGATAGGGACCCACATTTCTCCAATCAAAATAAAACTCTTCATGCCCCTCAAAGACCAATCTCACATATTAATTGGTTGCTTTAAGGTATAATTTTTAACTAGGGAAAAAGTATAAAATCACATTAAACACCAGCTTAGGACATTTACAGCCTGAAGAGAAACCAGAAACCACTCGGTCTATGTAATAAGTTTGTGTTTCCTTGAAAAAGTACAAAGTGAAACTAATGCTGTCCTTAGCTAGAGGCCAGACTTGCCAAAGTAGAAATTAAAGTGTGGATAGAGGTAATTAATAATTGGGGTAAATTTAACAGAACTCCATTGAATTTGATCCCGCTCATTCCATGTCATAACGTCTTAAATGGAAGAATTAATTAGAAAATAACATCGTGTGGTTTATCTTAGCCAATTGCTATACATTAAACAGAGCTCAGGTAAGGAATTGGTACACATCACCTCCTGAATCTAGAATTGCTGTTTAGCCTGTTCATCTGCCTGGGAGGAGCCCAACTTTATTGGATGAGAATCTCATGGCATGTTGTCTGTATGCACAACCCTATTCCATCACAATCGCTACCCCTACACTATCCTATATATCACTGGGTTTTTACAAGGGCATGGGTCAGCACCTTTCTCTCTGTAGCTTTTCAAGGGAATGCTATAATATTCTTCCAACTTGGTATTTCTGCCCTTGGGGAAACTATCACACTTATGCTACTACATTGCAATTTTATTACAGTTTACATCAAAATTAATCCTTTTCTAGCAACAATTCCTGGATGATTGCCATGTAAATTTCCTACTAGGCAACAAAAACATCCAGGTCACCTGTAATGTTGCTAATTGTTGCTATTTAGCTTCAAGACACTTTCTAAAAATCATATGTACTGTAATTTAATTTAATTTAATTTAATAATTTAATTTGTATATCGCCCTTCTCCCGAAGGACTCAGGGCGGTGAACAGGGCAATACATAAGAAAAGCAAGATACAAAAATTAAAAAGTAATTAAACAGTAATGCCCATAAAATTAATACACATTAAAAGTTAAAAACGAATTATAAAAATGCAACCCCATCCCATCAGGCCAGGCTGGATTGTTCAAAAAGGAAGGTTTTAAGATCGCGCCGGAAGGAGCGAAGGTCGGGGGCCATCCGGAGCTCAACCGGCAAGCGGTTCCATAGGTCTGGCGCACCCACAGAGAACGCCCTCCCCCTGGGGGCCACCAATCGACATTCTCTGATCAGAGGCACCCTGAGGAGGCCCTCTCTGTGGGAGTGCACTGGACGGAGGGAAGTTGACGCCGGCCGCAGGTGTTGCCGTAGGTAATCCGGACCCATGCCATGTAGGGCTTTGTAAGTCATCACTAACACCTTGAACCTCACCCGGAGAGCAACCGGCAGCCAATGCAGCTCACGGAGCAAAGGTGTAACATGGGAGTATCGGGAAACCCCCAGCACAACTCGCGCGGCTGCATTCTGCACCAGTTGGAGTCTCCGAGTGGACTTCAAGGGCAGCCCCATGTAGAGAGCATTACAGTAGTCTAGATGAGAAGTCACGAGTGCATGAGTGACTGTACGCAAGGCATCCCGGTCTAGATAGGGTCGCAACTGGCACACTGTATGTCACAAATGTAAACTTTACTTCTTTTTTTGTATTTCTCTAAATTTGTTTTGCTAACTTTTGGCTTAAAAAAATATCATGCAATTTGAGAGACACATTGTAGGGTTTATTTTCTCATCACATTTGAGTTTTCAGATAAAATCATATGATTCCACACAATTGATTAAACTCACTGGTATGCAAATAATATTTTCCTCTAGCTAAATACTAATTTCCAGTGGAGGATTCTGAGACAATTAAGAGCATTAAGTTAATTTTTAAGAGAGGTGGTTAAGAATCAGTAAAAGTGGATGGTGCTACCCAGTCAAAGTTAGCTTGGCTTTAGTTCCTTTCTTCTGACACACTTCAAGAGTTTGTTAACATATGTATGCATTTATGTTCTAGCCAGACAGCCATGTACTGTATTAGAGATCCTCTCAAATGTTAGGGTGAATATCAAATATACCATGGGTGTCAAACTCACTGTGTCACATGACGTGTCACAACATATCGTGACTTTTTTTGCATTGCCCAAGTTGGGGTGGGTGCGGCTTTTGACACCCCTGAAATACTCTCACTTCTTATGCTGCATAAACTATCATGCAGTGTAGTATGTTCAGTAAATATGACTAGATTAATAGTCTTTGATCTCTAGTTAAAGAATATACTAGAATATACTTAATTTGCTGCAACCTGAATTCTGTTTTGCTGTATGTAAATGGATGCAAATCAGAAAATCTGTTTTATGAAACAATAATATGAATATAAATTTGTCAAAAGGTCCAGTGCATTCCTGATCAATATGCATGATTCTTTTTGAATAGACCCCTGAGATTGTGGGTTCATTGAAAATTCTTGCCATTAGAATAAAATATGTATTTAATAACAAAGAGATTTATAGACTGAAGTTAACAAAAAGACTCCTAACTGAATAACAGCACTCTTTGCGTATTTGGGGGGATGGTAGGTTTTTTTTGTTTTTTGTTTGGTGTGTGTGTTCATAGCATTTGTATATCTTTCATTCAAGTCCTTGCAGGGTTTTCTTTTTTTGGGGGGGCAAAGTTTTTCAGAACTGGTTTGTCATTGCCTTCTTCCAAGGACTGAGAGAAAGTGACGGGTTCCAGATTATCCAACTGACTTTGTGCCTAAGGCTGAACTAGAACTCATGATCTCCTAGGTTTTAGTCTGATACCTTAACCACTCTAGCTCCTAACTAGGCATATTTAATTAAAAGCAGGCCACTGGGAATATATGAGTATTATATTTGTGTATCATTTTTATTGTGGACAAACATGTGAAGGACAGCAGTGTTTAAACTGCAGATAAAATTAACCAATTTAAAGCTACAACATGTTGCCTGCCTGTTAGTGCCAAAGAAATATTTTTTGTCCATATGCTGCCACTATAGCGGTTGAATGCCTGCTGCTGTAATTGGTGTTACAGTTTTGAAGAGAGGCATTGAGAACCCTCCCTCTTTTTAAAACCAATACTCTAAAACCAAGCCCACAGAGGCACAGTGCTCTTTTAGGTCATAGCATGGCTGCAACAAATCCAAATGCAAAAAGGACCTTACAACTTTCATTACCTAGATTGGCAACAACCTAGATTAACGTAATGACGTCCAAAATGGCATTGTTTCAAAAGCTTGTGAATAATAATAATAATAATAATAATAATAATAATAATAATAATAATAATAATATAACTATATAAAAATCCAAGAAGTAGCTTGTTTATGATACCCAAGTTTCTTTCGAAAGTATGCAATCTATGGCTTTAAGAAAGGACAGTTTTGTCTAACTCTCTTGAATCAAATGACACCAGGATGTTCATCCTGATGTTTTGGATAAAGGTTTAGGGGGTAAAATATATGCCTTAAGCATTGTGAAGTCTGATGACATTCATTAAACAAGTCACTAAGCCTCAGGTTTAAAATATTAAATAGGCTCCTTATGACATTCATTCAAATAGTGTGTAAACCCCAGGCTTAAAATATCAAGGGTTCCTTAAACGTGGCTTGCCACTCCCCCTGCCTCCACTGTCCAAAAAGAGAAAAAGAAATGAACCAGAAAATTTGAACCTGTCTACAGAGGCATCTTGAGTGCAAAAGCAGGGCAAAGAATTTCAAGCAATCTATTCATTGACCAGTACTGACTAATATAATAGGTTTTATATTCATTCATTCATCCATCCATCCATCCATTTATCTAATTTAGATGCCACTCATCTTCTGTTCTGAGGTGATTCTGAGTGGTTCAATTTGATCATTTAAAACCATTGACCGTGGTCCCTGCAATCTCTGAGATTTAAAAAAAAAGCACCTTTCTTTTAAAGTGCAGTTCCCCCTATAGGAAAGTTAAACAACCTTGCTTTACTGCAGATACAATTTATTCATTGGCACACATTTGGAATGTTCAAAACAATCCCCTGTTCTAGATTTGATGAAGATCAGTCTCTCTCAATATTGGCAAACTGTTGTTTAAAAGGGGCAGGGGGTTATTGGAAAGATACAAAGAAGAGAAAAAAAATATATAACAAGAATATCAGAAAAGATGGGGGGAGAGGAATGGAGTCAGTACTTCTGTGTAGAATAGCTAGTCCTCAATGATACATTCTCACCTGTAGGGTAAGCCATAGCAAAGTTTGGTCGAGCTAATTGCTGCCTTTTCATTCATTTGGCTTTGCATATTATTCTATTAGAATATGATTTATACTATGTGCAGCAGATGTTTCTCAGCCCTTTATTCAATGCGTAAAGGATCCTCTGAAGGTTGAAAAAATGTAACATACATGCACAAATGAGGGGAGGGGGCTTACATCAAGATATATAAACTTAAAACTCATCTAAACATTTATCCAATTTACAGATTATTTCAAAGAGGAATACAACGACTTTGGCAGAAGATTCTACTGGTTAAAGGAAAAAACATACAAAATTCAGCAGACTCTTTGCAGAAGGCCCAAAGAATGAAAACTTGCAATTGCTTGTCACTTCTAATATGGACTTGCATTTTTTATGAGATTCCTACTTTACTGTCACCGAAGAGGACTAGCATGTATTTGCAAGCTAAAAGGATAATGGGGCTGGCTAAGGATCAGGGAAAAGCCATGCATCGGACAAAGCGTGGATGGATGTGGAATCAATTTTTTTTATTGGAGGAATATACTGGTCCAGATACTCAATATGTGGGCAAGGTAAGCATTGTGATCAAAAGACTATTTAGTAACGTGATAGAATTCCTTGAGGCCCAGGATGAGGGAGGGTGAGGGTGGAATTTCTCAGTAACATGGAATGTCGGCTTTAGCTGAGGAGAAATGAGATTTCACACTTAACAGTTTTGTGGATTATTCCTGTTTTAGTGGAGAATGATCCTCTAATGTTAGGGTTTATAAGGACCTACAGAGAGATGCTAGGCAGGTAGTCCTCAATTGACAACCACAAATGAGCCCACAATATCTGTAGGCTAAGTGAGATCATAAGGTGACCTTTGTTTCATTTTATGAACTGTCTTGCAACAGTTGTTAAATGAGTCACTGTAATTAAATCAGCAACAGATTAAGTGAAGCTGCCTCCCCCATTGCTTGTCAGAAGGCCACAAAAGGGGGTCACATGATCCCAGGACACTGCAATAATTAAAAATATGAACCAATTGTCAAGCATCTGAATTTTGATCACATGACCACGGGGATGCTCAATGTGTCCTAAATGTGAAAACAGTCATAAATCACCATATTCAGTTGTACCTTTGAACAGTTACTAAATGAACAATTGTAAGTCGAGGGCAATCTGTATTCTTTTTTTTAATCTTCTTCATTTTTAGATTCATCAGCAAAGTCAGACAAAAAAAACTACCTCTAGAAATCAGAATTTATCCAATTTTATCACAGCATTAATTCAGCCTTTTGAAGTCCAAAATGTGCAGTTCCTACGTATTTAGAAAGTACAATTGGGAAGAAGGCTTTTAACCTAATCTGCACTGAAATCATGAGCAATTTACTTAAGAAAGTGGAAGTTCTGATGTCACTGTTTTTCCTATGAATATAAAATAGATTAAATATAGGATGGTAACAATGATTGTGACATGCCACAGATGGGGACTGAAAACTACCTACTAGCTGAAGGATGTGTTTATTCATTCACTTGTATATGGTAAGGAGTGCGGACAGGAGAGAGATAGGGGAAATATATATGAAATGTTTCCCTGCAGTATTAATGGTTATTTTAAAAATTAGAATCAGTTCTACCAATAGTTCTAACTATATAAAACTAAATATCAGCCCTAATCAATATCATATTTTGGACAAAAGAGAATAGAACAGCATTAGACATATTTCAATGGGTATCTGAAATATAAAAATCATAGTTACCATTCTCCAAGGTACCATAGACCTGGAAGAAACAGCACCTAATTATCTCCTGTCACTGTAAGAGATATTTGTGAGTCCATTCACATTTTATGATAACGAGGCTCTTCAGCCACTTGAAAGAACTGTAATTCTGGGGGAAAGATTTTCAGAGTTTAAAAGCAGGTTTTTTTTATGCAATTGATAGAGAAATGTTACAGAAGGAACACAAGTAAGAATGACATGGATCTGAAGCTAATGAACCTAATCTTGCCTAAATAGCACATTACCACTTCAGAAAGGTCAATATTTCATTGCTGAGGGAGGGCACTACATACTCTTATTGGAGGGAATTCCTGGCTAAGTTGGGAGTAGTATGTATGTAGGTGACAGAGTCCAAATTCATGACAGCTGGCTTGTCAGTATTAAGAGTTTTGTAAATAGTGGAGGCTTGCCATCACAGAAAGTACAAAACTATGGGCTGTGGTGGAATGTAGTCTGGATTCCCAGGAGGGAGGGGCTGTTTTCTAGAGGGCAAAGAAGCAGTGCAACTTAGACAGTTTGGTTGGTAGGAAGAGGATTAAAATGGCTTTTTCCTAGATATTTCCAGACTATATCTGTAGTTATGCTAATAGTTGCTTTAATGTGGCAAGATTCTGTCTATAAGTGAAGAATACTAAAAGAAATAACTTAACTAACTCCATGTGTCTTTCTTTGGTTCTTGGGTTCTGACATAGGCAATATATCAGCTTATCCTCTTCTATTGGGTGAAGGGAAAGGATATTAGTGTAGTTATTGTATTAAATTGTAGGATTATACCTTTATGCATTGTTGATCATTCATTCAATCCACCTCAGTTTTTTCTGTTTCTAAACTGCTTGTCTTCATTCTTGGGTTTAAAATATTACCAAGAAACACTGTGAAGGTTATCACAACAGAAAATACATTATCTGACTTTGATTCTTAGTCATTTTTTTTCTTTTTCAATTGCATCAAAAAAGCCAGGCAAGACCATTTAAGCAAGTATCTCAGTACTGTGGCCAGTTCTATTAAGCACTCAATGAAAGGTAGCAATTAGAGGATGAGGCAGGGTGGCATTAAACTGGAGAAAATCAAACATGTCTCAATGTCTATGGAAATTCTCAGTCATCCTGGTCATAATCCCCCCCCCCCCCGAAAGGTGTTTTTTCATGAGGCAACTGGACTTTCTTGTTTTTTCTTTAAATAAGTTTTGCTTCTCATCCAAGTAGCTGAAGAAGTTTCTTGGATGAGAAGTGAAACATCTTCAAAGAAAAACAAGGAAGTTCAGTTCCCTCCTGAAAAAAGCACTTTTGGGATATCAAACATGCTTTAGTAAAAAACATGTGGTGAAGGTAAGTCCTCTAGCTGTTGTCCCCAAGCTAAATCCTTCTATACTTCTTTTGGAAGTATAGGCTTCAGGTCCATGCCTCAGGTTAAGGTCTACCAATTGCTTTGTCTCCACAACCAGCCAATTCCGTCATCTCTAACTGATCCAGGCAGATTACACATTCAGGTTATATAAGTTATATAACAAGATCTGAATTGAGGTTTTGGGTATTTGCTTATCAGCTTCTTTTGGATGTCTACCTTACCATGTTGCCTCTGTCTCAGCACACCATAGGTTGTCTGCCCAGTCTTCAAAACTCTTCTGTATCTATGAGGCTTCATATTTTTGTCCCCTGCCTCACAGATTGGATAAACATCAAGCTCTTACTAGTAAATCTATCTATCTATCTATCTATCTATCTATCTATCTATCTATCTATCTATCTATCTATCCATTTATATATACATACATAGATACAAACACATATCTATCAATGGAACTGATAGAGTGGGATGGTACACTGAGTTACTGTTTGGCAAGTAAGCAAGGATTGGCTGACATTTTTCCTCATGCTCAACTGTTGAATAAATTGTGGCGAGTAGTTATTCATCCTTTGTATCTTCAAAACACATAAATGTGACTATGCATGTAATGTTCTGATATCCAAATAGGTCTGCCCAATGTAAACATCTTGCATCATATTTAGATCATTTTAAAATGAATTTAGAAAGATTGGGAGACAGGACATCTAGTTCTTTGCTCAAAAAAAGAAAAGAAAAGAAAAGAAAAGAAAAAAGGAATGGGTCTCTTTCATTCCCTACTTCTTCTTTTTTGTACAAATGCACTCTCCCTCAACACCATAATCATGAATCTTAATTTCCTATTCATCGTCTTAAACTGTTGCATTGAGGAATTTTAACCCTGAATGCTTCTGTTATACCTGAGCATTGACTTCATTTACTTTCTTCAAAAGGGGACCTCAAGCTGTAATCATTAACATTCTTGATTCACTATTTCCTACAAGACATCACTACTACCCCATTCCTCCTTGATATATACTGTAGCTATCATAATGTTTGTATAGTTTCTCTACACACGTTATACTACATGCAATTATATGAAGCATAGTATATAACAACTTTGTTTCTTTGCTGTAGTTACTGCAACTGCTAACACTAATGTAAAATAAAACAACATAAAATACTTAATTGTATTTTTGTAAAGTGAAAGAAAAAGAAATGGTGACATTAAAAAAGAAACTGAAATTAAAGAGAATGAAATACATTTAATTATAGTTGAATCAAATAAAGTATTGATGAGGTACTATTGTAAATAAATACTAATAATAACCCATGGGAGAAATGGCACATAATCTCTGTCATAATAATAAATAATATGCCATCATCTAAAATTAGACATAATTTCTTTCTTATCAGGAGCTGACTCAGATGTTATTTTGTTCACTGAACAAGAATTAATTTTATTATATATGACAGCATCATGACAAGATAGACAAAAATAGTCTAATGTGGGGGTGATGTTTATTAAAGGATTTAAGTGCATGGATATCAGTACATGGAATTCCAGTTTATAATATTTAATTTAAGATTTAAGAAGCAACTGTATAGAAGTGTAAGTACAATTATCTGATGGTCCCCATGATGAGTTGGATGTAATAGAAAAAAATCAATCAGAATAGAGCTGGAAGGGACCTTGAAGGTCTTCTAGTCCAACCCTCTGCTGAAGCAGATTATCCTATACCATTTCAGACAGGTGGCTGTCCAGTCTTTTCTTGAAAACCTCCAGTGATGAAGCACCCCCAATTTCTGGGGGCAAGCTGTTCCACCAGTTAATTGTCCTCACTCTTGGGAAGTTTCTCCTTAATTCCAGGTTGCTTCTCTCTTTGATCAGGTTTCATCCATTATTTCTTGTCTTGTCTTCTGGTGCTTTGGAAAATAAGTTGTCCCCCTTTTCTTTGTGGCAGCACCTCAAATACTGGAATACTGCTATAATGTCACCCCTAGTCTTTCATTTGTCTAGACCAGCCAGAGCCAATTCCTGGTACCGTTCTTCATATGTTTTTTATATCCACGCCCTTAACCATCTTAGTTGTTGTTCTTTGAACTTTTTCTCAAAGTCTCAACATCTTTTTACTAATGTGATGATCAAAATTAGATGCAGCATCAAATTTCTGGCTGTGCAGTTAACGAGTAGGCTGGCTTGGTCACTCAGCTGGTAAAAGTGAGCACAGCAGCACCTGGATTTTCTGTGTGGCATGAGAAAAGTACATCTTCCTTGCCCTGTCCTTACCACTTTCTTCAGAAGGACAGTGGAGAGCGTTCTGTCATACAGCATTACAATCTGGTTTGGAAGCATAACTGCTTCAGACAGAAAGGTGGTGCAGAGAGTGGTGGGGATGGCAGAAAAGATCATTGGCTGTTCTCTCCCTTCCCTCCAGGACATAGCATGTAAGCACTGCTTGAGCAGGGTCCACAAGACTGCCTGGGACACTGTACATCCTCTTGATGACCTGTTTTCCTTGCTACATTCTGGGAGGAAACTTCATGGTATCCAAACCAGAAAGTCCAGATTCAGTCACAGTTTTGTTCCATACAGTATTAACCTTGTGAACTCTAAAGCTTCCTCTTTCCGCTATGTATTCAAGATGAACATTGATTAATATTTATATGTTATTTATTGTATATGTAAGGATGTTAGTTTATACATACATTGTATATAGCATCTTCAGATGTGTGTTATGTATGTGTACACTTTTGAAAGTAAACAAGAAAATTTCATTTTTAATGTGTGCAAATGTGCCCACAGTAAAAGAGGTTTATCTATCTATTCCAGGTATGAACTTACTAAGGCTTTAGAAAGCAGCACTAATACTTCATGTGATTTTGCTTCTATGCCTCTGTTTATACGACCAAGGATTGTATTAGCTTTTTTGGCTGCTGGTGCATACTATTAGCTCATGCTTAAGTTATTGTCCACTAGGACTCCAAGGTCCCTCTCCCAGTTACTGTTTTTGAGCCAGGTTTTGCCTAATCTGTACTTGTATTTTTGGTTTTTCCTGCCTAGGTGTCAAACCTTGCTTTTCTCCACATTAAATTTCATGTTGTTGGATAGGACCATCGTTCAAGTCTGTCGAGTTATTTTTGGATCTTGAACTTGAATTCTGGGATGCTGGCTATTCCTGTCAGCTTAGTGTAATCTGCAAATTTAATGAGATCCTCTTCATTTCCTCATCTAAGTCATTTGTGAAGATATTGAAGAGTACTGGGAACTTTGTGGTTCCCCACTGCTTACTTCCCTCCATGTAGATGTAGTACCATTAAGGTCTATTCGTTGAGTACAGTTTGTCAGCTAGTTACAAATCCATCAAATGCCTTGCTGAAATCTCATTATACAATGTCCACAGCATTTCACTGGTACTAATTTAGTCACTTTGCCGAAGAATGAAATAAGATTGGTTTGGCATGATCTGTTTTTAACAAACCCATGTTGGCTACTAGTTATAACTTTATTTGTTTCTAGATGTTCACAAATCTGCTTTTTGATTATTATTTTTTCCAGTATCTTCCCAGGTATTGATGTTAGGCTGATTGGCCTGTAGCTTCTTGTTTGCTTGCTTGCTTGTTTGTTTGTTTTTTTAAGATGGGAACTACATCCACTCTTTTCCAGTCCTCTTGTAGTTCCCCAGTGCTCCAGGATTTTCTGAAAGATATGAAACAATACTTCTGAAATGACATCTGCCAGTTCTTTCAGAACTCTGGCATGTAATCTATCAGGTCCCAGTGATTCATATTCATCAAGATCAGACAGGTATTCTCTTACCATTGTCTTACTTATTTTAATTTTTATTTCTAGTCTTTTCTTACAGCAAACTTCCCCAATGTTTCTGGCTTTACAGATCAGTGGGGGGAGAGGAGATGGTACATGCAAGCAGCCAGCAAGCAAGCATGCAGCTCCATTGCTGCAAATGGCATGCATGCAGTCGCCTGCTACTCACACAAGTGAGGATATACGTGCATGCACTTGGTAGCCATTTCCATAGTCCAGTTGCAAATGCCACAGATTGGGTACCCCTGTTTGACAGCTATGGTTTTGGTAGATTGGACTATAGTTTCTTTTTGTGTGAAGACTGATAGAAAGAATGAGTTAAATAGCTCTGCTTTCTCTCTACTACCTGTTACTTCCTTGCCATCCTCTCTCTTTAGTGGATTGACAGCTTCACTTTTTTACTTTTTTCTTGATGTTTATATGTTGAAAGAAACTTTTTTTTACATATTATCTTTGACTTTTGTTGCAAGTCTTTGTTCATTCTGAGCCTTTGCTTTCCTGACTTCATCTTTGCAGATTCAGGCTATCTGCTGATATTCTGCCTTAGTTATATGTCCCTCTTTCCATTTCTTGTACTTATCCTTTTATCTTTCAGTTTATTAGGGAGATCTTTGTGCAACCATGCTGGTTTCCTTTTCTTTTTTGAAATTTTTTATTAAATATACATTTAAAAAGAAATGTATATTTGCTACAACACTACTATTAGTATTATCTTATGTTACAGAAAGAAATAACAAAAAACCTAAAATACAATCTATAACAGGACAGAGTATTTAAAAAATGTACATATAAGATCTGTCAGGGTTTTTTTAGTAAACTGTCATTCAGTCCTCACATGCTGGTTTCTTCTTGGATTTCTTGTTTTTCTTTTTTAGTGGTATTATGTTGGACTGGGCTTTTATGATCATATTTTTCAGTGTTTCCCATGTATTTTTTAGGCTCTCTCTGAGCTTGTTAAAATAAACTCTTTTAAAGTTTAAGACACTGATTGGATTATATTCTATTGCTTGTGTTTGCATTATGTTGAATTCAAATATGATGTGGTCACTCTCGCCCAAAGTTCCAACAACCTCAACTCCCTCCATCACTTCTTCTCTATTAATAAGAATTAGGTTTACTATAGGTTTTTCTTTAGTTCCCTCCTCTACCTTTTGGATGACAAATTTGTCAGCTAAACATTGCATTACTTCTTTATATAGCTATAAAAATATGAAGAGTTTTTTTCAAACAGCACAAATAGAGGAAACACTGTTGAAAAATACAGTATTTCATCTGAAAGTTGAAATGCTCACAAATTTTATGCTAGCATAAATGAATCCTTTAAATATTTAAAGAAATAACAATAGAGCCATAACAAGACTGAGCTTCATTAAGAAGAGACAATATTGAGACTGGAAGTGTAAAAAATACAATAAGAACCCTCAAATAAATCCTGATATTAATATACAATTAATTATAAAAGAGTGAAGAGGCAAATGCTTGGCTTAGTGATAATAGCTAACAGTAAATATTTACATCAATGAAACTTGCTACAGAACATCAATATATGGATTTTTATATGAAATTCTATGCTTTGGAATTCTATGCACTATGCTAGTTTATTTATTTAATGGGACTTATATGCCGCCCTATCTCCCAAAGGACTCAGGGCGGCTAACAACGATAAAATACAAGTAAAATACAAATTTTAAAATTAAAATTAAACTATATCAATAGCCCCAACTACAACCAATAAAACCTTAAAACCATATTTAAAAACCCCATATCATCAGTCCAGGTCGGCCTGTTGAAAAAGAAATGTCTTAAAGGTCACTACGAAAGGAGCGGAGGTCTGGGGTCATCCGGAGCTCCAGGGGAAGCTGATTCCACAGGGCAGGTGCCCCCACAGAGAAGGCCCTCCCCCTGGGGGTCGCCAGCCAACATTGTCTGGCCGATGGCACCCTGAGGAGGCCCTCTCTGTGTGAGTGCACAGGGCGATGGGAAGCCGTTCCTGGGAACAGACGGTCCTGCAGGTATCCCGGGCCTAAGCCATGTAGGGCTTTAAATGTAAATGAATGTAATTTTACAAATTTTACTAGTACTGCTAAATTCCAAACTATAAAATTCCAAATGAAGTCAGAGAAAAGACATATCTACCACATCTGAGCTAATCTCTGGGTAGTAACAAACTATGCTGACCTTAGATCTAAGCAACCTAGAATTAAGGAGAAACTTCCTAACAGTGAGAACAATTAACCGATGGAACAGCTTTTGCCTTCAGAAATTGTGGAGGTTTTGCCTTTATCACTGGAGATTTTTAAGAAGAGACTGGACAGTCTCTTGACTGGAATGGTATAGGGTCTCCTGCTTGGAGAGAGGGGTTGGACTAGTAGATCCCCAAGGTCCCTTCCAGCTCTATTCTATATGTATATGTAGACAAGAAGCAATTTTCTTACTCTATACTTTTCCAAGCAGGATATTTTTTTTTAATATTGGAAATATTTTTACTTACATAAAATAGAAAGAACCAAGGGCAATTTATTAGATGCATCTCAATGAGCAGCAAAGATTCTCAGGCTGTTGTATTAACTGTATAATGAGAACCATTTTTATTTTAATGTGGTTATTACAGTTCATTGCACAGTCAGCCAGATATTTAGACTAGATTTAGCATTTTTATCCACCTAATGAATCTTTTCCAAGAACGTGGGAAACACAAAAGCTGTTGTTTAACAATATTAAAGATATCATCACAGAATATGAGCTGTTCAAACTAAAGCTGTTCTTTGCAATTAACAGATAGTGATTTGCCAATACTGAAGGTGCTCAAGTGGTGCTCCAGATGTTTTGGGCTTGCACCCAAAGCACTTTTTATTAGTAGTACTATCTTTGCTTTCTTTTACTATACTTGTTCTATTTTTATTTTGCAGGATTTTGTATTTGCTGATTTTCTCTATTTTTTTTTCTTTTCTATTCTGCTGTTCCCAGCTACTGCCATGCCCACTATCCATACTTTTATCAACAGATGTTAAATCTGGGATGTTATGTGGCAGGTGTTTGTCTCTTCTTTGTTTGCTTTGACTGTGATTTTTTTAAAAAATGTACTAGCTATGTAATGCTTTGCCTTGCCATGTCTCTTTTCTATTCTTCATTTGGTCTTTCCCAAACTCACTTAAACCTTCCTGGTTTACTTCAGTGCATCTTCTTCACTGTCTTTGGGATATTCTTCCAATCCCCCCCCCTTTTTTTCCAACTGTCTGGTATACTTGCAACATTCCATGCCCATCTTTGCTCCTGTTAAGTAGAGTCTGCCAACATTGCTGAATGAATGAAGGTCATGATTTATTGTCATTATTTTTCTGATCTTCCTATTCAGGGCTTTTATTTCTCCTTGAGTCCAGTTCACTTTTCCAGCTATAGATGTGTTGACTGAAATTGTGCCAATGAAATTGTTTGATGGCATTTTGCCCACTGAGTTTGGATTTTAAAATCTTTTATCACTCTCATGATGTTACTCACTTCTAATCTTTTTGACATCACTGTGCTTGATGCTGTTATGGTTCATCACAATCAGCCAGATATTCAGACTGGATTGACATTTTTGTCTGACCATCAAATCCTTCCCAAGGACCTAGAATAGGCAAATGTGGATATTTGATGGTGTTACAGATATTGTTGCGGGATGTAAGCTGTTCCAGGTAAAGCTGCAATTGACCGATGATGAATTTGTTAATGCCAATGGTGTTCAAGGGGCGCTCCAGTTGTTTTGGGATTGCATCCAAGGTGTCCATTACTAACTTTACTTTCTTTTCCCACAGTTGTTCTATTTCTATTTGCAGGTTGCTGCATTTTGTTATCTTTTCCAGTTTCTTCTCACCTCTTCTGCTGTTTCTAGATACTGCCACATTCACTAACCAAACTTGTTTTGTCTTTTTTACCGACGGTTATAAGTCTGGGTGACAGCTTCCTGTCTGTTTGGATTCTAAAGTCCCAGAACACTTTAGCTTCTTCATTTTCTATGGCTTTCTTTCTTATATGGTGCCACCAGTTCTTGCTTGCAGGCAAATTATATTTTTTGTAGTTCTTCCAATGCACTATTTTTGCTACTTTGTCATGCCATGGTTTGTTATCAGTCTGTGTGAACTTGTTGCAGCAGCTAACTAGTGATCCATTGTTTCTTTGGTTTCTTTGCTATCTGTTGCTGTTTTCTCAATTCTGGCTTTGTATTTATTTGTTCCCAAGGCTTAGCCGTGTGCAGCTAAAATTAGCCCTTCTGTCTCTTTCTTCAACTTTTCTGCTCTTAGCCATTGCCAGGTCTTGTTGTTATCTTTTTTCCCTGCTATTTTTTTTTAATGCACTGGCCATGTAATGCTTTGTCTTCCCCTGCCTCTTTTCTGCTCTTCACTTAGTCTTTCTCACAGGTCAGTTGGGCCTTTCCAGTACTCAGTAGGCTTTCTTGGTATACTAGCTTCAGTGCGTCTTCTTCACTATTCTTCAAATATTCTTCCAATGCCCTTTTTGTTCTTAACTGTTTGATCTACTTGCAGTGTTCCAAACCCCCACCCATTTGCATTGGTAAGTAGAGTAGACTTTAAAATATTTTTTACTCTCATCATGTATTCACTTCTAATCTTCTTGACTTCACTGAGCTAGATGCTGTTATTATTAGTATGATTATTATTTTTAGCTTTCTGGGAAAAGAATGCATTTTATAGGTTTCTTGATACCAAAGAACTGCTACTCATCTAGGTATATGGTTGGTTATCACTTTTCAAATTATGTATTTTTTTTTTTCCAGTGGACATTAGGAAGATATTTTCTTCTGGATAGGTAATTTATCATCAGGGTGGCTCCTGATTGCCACCATAAAGAGAGAGAGAGAGAGAGAGAGAGAGAGAGAGAGAGAGAGAGAGAGAGAGAGAGAGAGAGAGAGAGAGAGAGAGAGAGAATAGGTTGGAAAAGCTGAAGGACTCTGTTGAGATTTGTGAAGAAAGATTTAATTCCAATGTGTTCGGTTTGCCTTTCTGTAAATAACCTTGCAATTATATATAACTACATTGCTTTCTTATCTAAATAGAAGTGGAAAATAACCTAAACATTCTTTCTAAGCTTCTCCCTGACAATAGAAGAAATTTTCAGTGCATAATTTATTTATTTTTTATTTTAATTCCATTTATATCCCGCCCTTCTCCGAAGACTCAGGGCGGTTTTCAAGCTTAGCAGTAGCCTTCATTCTATGTATATGCCTGCTTATTAGGGCTTTGCCCCCCCCCCAAGCGGCATTATTACAAAGTCAGCTTAATTGCCCCCAACAATCTAGGTCCGCATAACCATATTTTTTCATCGTGGGATAAGCTACGTGGTTTATTAAATTATGTAATCTAATGCTTTGGGGTTCTGAGGGCATCTCCTGAAGGTACACGGTTACTAAGGCAGCCATATGTACCAGGTTGCCAAATGTGTAGGTGCCCCCATTTCTAACATGCTACATAAATGCAAAACAGACGCTAAGTAAAAAAAAATGTACAATTTAAATTCAGCTTTGTGACTTAACATGCAAAGATTGAACTTTTAAGAATGAAGAGCAAAACTAGTTCTCTCTAGCTGTGTACAGAAGGTCTTCCTCCCCCCACTCCTGCATATTGTTATATCTTATTTTGACTTTCATCCTCTTTTGAAATAGTTTGCCTGTTCTGCCAAATCCTTCTTGAATAAAGTAGCAGACAGGATTTTCAGTCATCCCTCATAGACAGTGAAGGCATAATAGCAAATCAGTACATGGCAGATCAGTCTGACTTGTGGTGACAAAACATGATGGTTTGAGGGCTTGCCGAGGCTTTACAATGAGTGGCCTTGAAGAGGAAATGAAACAGTGTCAACAAGCAGTATCACAAACAACAAGCCTCCTCTCATTCTTAGAAATGCCTGGTACCTCTATCCTTACTCTTTTCCCACAAATACTTTACAGCTTCAGCTTTAGAATAAAACTGAAAGTAAAGCAAAACCGCAAGGCAAGCACAGCTCTTCCTCTGAAATAAAATGCTCTCTTCTCCTGTCAAAATGACTCTTGTGCACAAATACCACTTGTTATGCTTCAGTCATGTACTTTTACATGTTTGTTTATTTATTTTAGTCAGTTTATCTGGCGGCTTGCCTTGCAACAGCAGCTCAAAGTGACTATCATAAAATTAAAACTAAAAAAAAACAACTCACCATGACAATTAATAATCATCACCATAATCACTTGAACATCGTAGGCATTGGCATTGACAAAATTGTCCTCAGTCAATTGCAAAGGGCAGGTTTACTTGGATCCTGTGATGATACCTTTAATACCATCAAACAACATCTGCCTGTCTTAGGAACTTGGGAAGGACTCAATAAGTGGATAAAAATACCACATCCAGTCTAAACATCTGGATGACTATGCAACCAATCATAATATAAATAGTGGCACTACAATAACATCCATCGCATGAGTCTTCAGCCTCCCCACTCTTATACCTGGGGAAACATCCATATTTTTGGATGCTAGCAGAATTAGGACTGGGAAGATGTGTTGATGTCAGTCTTTTTAAAAAGGCCAGCTTTAGAAAATGACTCCACATGTTTCACTGGAACTACATTTATTGATATAAGTGATAGTAATTAAATCTTGAAATCCTGAGTGCATTTATTCTACCCTCCTTTTATACCTTACGAAGTTAGGACGGCTTCTGCCCTTTACAAATTAGTATTTATATAGATAAATATTGTAGAGCACCAAGCAGCAAAGAGTCTTTAAAAGTCCCAGTTTTCCTAGGAAAGGTGCCTATGATCATATGATTGTGTTAGCAAGCGAGAGAGAAGTGGAATTTAAATGAGCTCATCTAAGAATGTTTATTGTATCTTTCGGGAAAATTAAAATGCTAGCAAGTCTCAAGGGAAACCAAATAACAAGTAATCATGGCATCTTTTATGCATTCTTCTTGTACAGAGAACCTATTGTGGTTCTTTTTGTTGCATTGAGGTGGACATTGAAAACAGAAATGTCCCTTATTTCAGGGCAAGTTGCACCTAACCTTTTGAAGACATCTGATGGCTTCAGCAGGTGGTCAATGACACAAAGCTTTGGGTGGGTTAAACATTGGCAACATTCTTTAACAAAATGCTTGAGAATAAAGGTCTTGAAAACGGTTTGCAAAACTATTCCAAAGCTGCTTTTGGGTGCACCCAAACCACAATATGCATATGGTCCAAATGCAGATTGATTTTGTTTTTCTTTGCTTGATTTGTTCTGAAAATAAGCATTTTAGGAGTCAGGGGAGGAGGGAAGAGCAGAAAAAAAGGCAAGGGGATTGGTAGGATGGAGAGGGGATGGTGCATGGAAAGCTGGACCCTCATTGGCTTGGGGAAGAGAAGCCACAGTTGGACTTGCTGAAGAGAGAGGGTAGCATGCACAAACTTGCCCTGCTCTCCCAATAAAATATTTTTTAGATCCCTGAAGATTCTGCCTCAGGTCAAACTTGGTACAAGGTATTTAGGCTTTATTTCGGGTGCACTGAGAACAATTTGGCAGAAGTCCTGGGATATGACTTTCATTTCATATTCAAGACCAAACTTTTTTTTTCCAACTTGGACTGCATACACTTCAGCTTGTTTTCCACACCAAAGTTAGGAAGCCATACCACCAGTTTTTAGTAAATATGCCATCAGAATTCGGGGCTATGTTCAGAAGGATCCAAGAGTCTTAAGAAAAGGATTCCATGGCTGTAGAAAGAGAGGATATTGTCAGTGTTATCCCTATTAACAAACTATCACAAAAAGCTCGTGCATGCTAGCATTTCTGCTGCTGTCACAAAGCACTTTGGATGATCTAGAATCCAGTGGAGCTGTGGCAGTACGTCTTGCTTTCTGACTATGGCATGTGAAGATGCCTTCAATTGATGGTCTGGACTATGCTTTGAAAATCACTGCTTCAAAGGGATTGCAGTAAGGCTGTGAGGAAGTGCAATTATAAAAGACAATGGCTAAACTATCTTTCAGTGGTCTACCTAAAGATATTGCTTTATTGATTCATATGTTTCTCTTTTTAAGTACTAGAATAATAAATAATCACATATTCCATGGTGATGACTCCATTTTTAAAATAATATTAAAAGTCAGATAGAGAGTAAAATATATATATTGCTGTGGGTTAGGGTTAGGATTAGGGTTAGGCTTTGTCCTTAGGACTATGTTGATGTATCTAAATGTAATCTACTGTATTTTCCGGCATATAAGACGACTGGGTGTATAAGACGACCCCCCAACTTTTGAGATGATTTTCAAGATTTTTCATCTTATACGCCGGAAAATCAGCGAGCCCGGGAAGGCACACCCTCCCCTCTCACTGTGGAGGAAACAGGGCAGGCTGGCATCTGGCGGGAGCCGGCAGGGCAGTCCTGCGCACGCATGTGCTCCCCGGCTCCTAAGAAGTCCTCAGGGAGCCATGGCAGGCGCCTCACGCTCTTCCCTCTTCAGGCAGCATTGCTCCCCGGCTCCTAAGGAGTCCTCGGGGATGCTGCCTCAAGAGGGAAGAGCATCGGGCAGGAGCCAGCAGGGCAGTCCTGCACACACGCATACTCCCCGGCTGCTAAGGAGTGCTCCTTAACAGCTGGGGAGCACGTGTGTGCGCAGGACTGCCCTGCTGGCTCCCGCCAGATGCCAGCCTGCCCTGCTTCCTCCACAGTGAGAGGGGAGGGCGTGCCTTCCCGGGCTTGCTGATTTTCCGGCGTATAAGACGACTGGGCATATAAGATGACCCCCCAACTTTTGAGATGATTTTCATGGGTTAAAAAGTCATCTTATATGCCGGAAAATACGGTATCTTACTGTGCATAAGTAGGGCATACACATGCCCCTGAACACACACACGTACGCACACATATGTACTACCAGCAGTGTGATACTTAAAAACTGTTCAGAGAGATTATTCAGAAGATCTGTCTAGAACCACTATTCTGTGACTACATTGGTCTTTGAGCATTCTTTGATTATTAGTAAGTAATATTCAGCAACATGTTTCTTTACATCCTAGAAAGGGCATTTGGGTTTCATAACTATCAGCCACTGATAAACCTTTCCTCTATCAATTTATTTAATTGTCTTTTAATTTGCTTGTGTTTAAATTGCTTGCTGCTCATTACCTGTCAGTGTACTAGGTCAACAATGAAGAAGTCAGAATATTCTATTACTTTTTTTTTGTTTGTAGTAGTTTCTCACATTTCTGGAACAGCTTTCTGTGGCCAGAAAATGGTGATCCAGTCAAAACAGAAAACGGGGATTTCCTACCTCTTTTCAAAAATAATGTGGTGCAGAAATGTAACTCAGTTTCAACTGGCCTACAAGCTGAAGAGGAAAAACAAAAAAAATGTAAATTACTCTCCACAACATCAGTGGAAATTTATGAGTGAAAGTACAAAAGTAAAGGTATGGAAATCATTCCCTAAATACAAATGGGATGAGATGGGATGGGATGAAATGGAGTGCAGTGGAGTGTTGTTGTTGTTGTGTGCTTTCTCTTCAGTGGAGTGGATATTTTAACATAGTAATATTTTTCTGTAAATTAATCAGTACCGTTTGTACCCATCCAAATTGTTGTCATTGTGGGGGTAAGATAGACTGAAGTACTGTACTTTTCTGACAGTTTCACAAAATTGAGGAAAAGGGCACAAGTGGTAAGCACCGCTAAGGAGCCTAGAAATTACCTGGCTCATTTGTTAATGTAATAAATGTTTCACACCAGATTTGAAAACTGTGTATTTTTTGTTCTCGGTCTAGCTTGTAAAAGTATAGCCTCTGGAGTTAGATTTGGAGTGTGTGATCAGAAAGCTTAGTAGATTTGTTACTTTGTCAGTTTCTATCATGTTATAAGACATTGATTTAATGTTAACAGATTTTGCCTCTGTTCAGAAAGTTAATTTTGAAATACCCAACCAAGTCTTTTTTAGAGGCACATTGAACACCTTGGCCTTTTATGTCTGTTGGAAAACTGAATCTTTCATCCTAGCTCTCATATCCATTCTCAGTAATAAGTGGTTTCAACACAACTTCTTATCTGGGTTCAGTTTTTTACTGCAAATGTAGCCTCCAGATACAAAATACAGAAACCTAAATCAAAGATGTTTCAAATCATTGGAATTCACAAATAGCACGAAGCACAAATAGAGATTTCCGATTTACCTCAGGAGTCAAATCAAAGTTTATTATGGCCAAAGGCTAATCACAAAGAAAAGAAAAACAACAACAACAAACAGACAAATGCATAAACTTAAGCTTTTAATTAATGTACAGTAGGTGGAACTTAAAAGGGATGCGGTGGCTCAGTGGGTTAGGACACTGAGCTTGTTGATCAGAAGGTCGGCAGTTTGGCAGGTCAAATCCTGAGTGCTGCGTAACAGAGTGAGCGCCTGTTGCTCATCCCACCTCTGCCAACCTAGCAGTTCGAAAGCACGTAAAAAATGCAAGTAGAAAAATAGGGACCACTACAGTGGGAAGGTAACAGCGTTCTGTGCGCCTTTGGTGTCTAGTCATGCCGGCCACATGACCATGGAGACGTCCTCGGACAAGCGTTGGCTGTTCAGCTTTGAAACGGAGATGAGCACTGGCCCCTAGAGTCGGAAACAACTAGCACGCATGTGCAGGGGAACCTTTACTTTTACCTTTAGGTGGAACTTGGTTTTCAGGATCATCATCTGCCAGATTCTCAAAATTTGGAAATATTTATAAGTGGCCTAAAAGTTTTTCTTAGCTAATAAGAAGGCTTCCTGAAAATTGTCTGACTGCCGTGGTATTATTACTCAAAAAGGAGAAATTCAATTTTAGCATAAGACTAAATAAATACAAAAGTATATGTGCATTAGTTTTGATTTCTTTTGTACTGCAAATCTTTAAGCAGTGGGTGGTAGAAATTTTATGATACCACCTTGCAGCAGTACAGTGGGAAGGGCACTGCAATTTTCCCTTAAAAAGTCTCATTGGTGTATAGAATAGTTGATAGTTGATAAATTAGTTGGAAGTACTGTAGGTCATAAGATGTGATTTTCTAAATGTCTGTCTTCCTTATTTTTAATACATGATTTTTACTGACATTTTTAAATAAGATCTAATATCTAATAGAAACTAAGGAAGAAAAAAGAAAAAGGGAGAGCAAAAAGTCCAAGAAAAGAAAGTTGAAGGAAAATGCAAAAAGATAGATAAAAAGCAGTGTATTTCTGATATTCTTCACAGCAATTCTAAGTACAATTATATTTTAAGTTTTCTAAAATTACATCAAATTCTCTTCCTTCTATAATCTGTCTTGTCTAACCATCAAAGCCATAAATCAAAAGTTCATTTGTTTCATTTCTACACAAAAATCTGTAAGAGGTTTCCAGTCACCAATAAATGTAGATAGTGTCTTTTATCAAATTAAAGAAGTTAATTTATCCATCTCAGCATGATCTGTCAATTTCACCATCCATTCCTCCATAGTGGGTGGTGTCAAATCTTTCCATCTCTGTGCATAAAATTATCTCACTATCATATATTGAAATAATCTTCTATGTCTTTTTTTCTGTTTATCTGTTAGTTCTAAAAGGAAATGTTCTGGCTTCAATTGAATATTAATCTTTAAAATTCTTTTCTTTCAAAGTACATATTTAAATCCATCTTTTTAGCTTTTTTATTTCTCCACCAAGTATGATAAAATGTCCTTTCATGTTGTTCAATTATCAAGAAACATTTGAAGTGCCTTTATGTATTCTTGATCATTTCTATAGTGTTATGTACCAATGATACCCTAATGTAATAATAATAAAAAATTCATAAGGCAATGTAAACTTCAGCCCTTTTAACATATTTTATTGGTCCACTTGTTTATTACAATCAAAATTCTTAGCCCATTTTTCAGACGTTCTTTAACCTGTTGTTCCTCTGTTTCAAATTTCAGCAAAAGTTTATACTGCACATGTTAGCATTTACTTGTTTATCATCAGTGCATAATTGTATTTCAAATTCTGACTGATGTAACTTCATATTCTTTTTGAATTTTTTTTGATAACTATAAGTGGGAAGACCATGGATTGCTGTGTCCTTCTGCTGTTAGCTGTTTTCTTGATTTAATTTTACATTCCTCTTGATGGTTTCCCAATAATTCCCATTAAGTCAATTGTGTGTCCTTGTCTTCTGTTTCTCTTCTATGATATGCATCTTGACCCAAGAGCAACAAGGGTGTTTTCTATTCCATACTCTCAATATGATCTTTCTAATAAAAGGAATTTTAAAATCCAAATAAGGATCTTCCAGATGGACTAGAAATTATTACTGAAAGTGAAATCAGACAACCTAGATGGAGTCCAGTTAAGCTTATCCTACCAGTTAATTGCTGCTATCCAAGTTTTACATTTTATTCTGGCAAGGCCTGAAAGCATGAATTATATATATGTGGATGCCAAACATAGTTCTGCAAAGATTGGATTATACACACTCAAGTGGCCTGAAATCCTATATGACCCAAGTGCAACTTCAAATAGAAGATATGCCAGACTATTTTCAGGAACAAGTTTAATGTCAGCAGGGAGAAAATTATTGTTATTTTTGCTGGAATGGCATATGGTACACTAGAAAAATAGCTGAGGTACTGTTTGCACAACATTGAACAGCTTTCTTTCACTGATAACACATCCAGGATAACTGAAGGTGTTAATTTGCCCAATTACGGTATATGGT
This sequence comes from Vipera ursinii, assembly GCF_947247035.1. Classification (NCBI taxonomy): domain Eukaryota; kingdom Metazoa; phylum Chordata; class Lepidosauria; order Squamata; family Viperidae; genus Vipera; species Vipera ursinii. Next base: position 136,201,845 of record NC_139516.1, on the reverse strand, counting down.
TGTTGATAACCTTCCTATAGACTGTGGACTTTTAGAGAAGACCCTGGTTTTGTCTATTGATCATTTGCTTTCTCAAATATGCATATTAAGAATCTACTGTATGGAGGTGTCCCCGGAGGCCTAGTATCTGTGAATAAGGTTTTTCATATAATCTTGGGCTAGATTTAAGGTTCAGAGGTTGGGGTTGGGATCTCTTGCAGAATGTACTGGCGATGGGTGTTGCTGAACCTTTAGAGGGGGATGATTTGCAATACATGGGAGCAAAGGCCAAGCTCCTCTTGTTGAATCAAATAGTTATTCATTTTATTGTGTACAATGCTGCTTTGAAGTTGCTGGCAGTTGTTTTCAGTGATTTGAAAAGAGGTGCTTTTTATCTGGCTCGTTGTTGTGCATCTTGTTGATCTCAAGGACATGCCTCTGGAAAAAATCCAGAAGCAGGCCAAATGGAAATATGTAAACAAGTGTCAAACTAATATGCTCACACATTATAAATCCAGGTAAACAACTTATTATTCTGAAATGATAATTAATTCCAATGAACTTTTCTTTCAGGAAAGAACACTTGACAATCATTCACAAATGTCATCAGCAACCTTTTTAATATATGCACACAGGTTAATCAGTATACAGTAACATCACAATATTTTTTTAAAAAATCATATTAATATACACATTAATATTTGTTCACTGTAATACTGCTTTTTCTGGAGCTTTCCTATTTACTGCAGGTTTCATTCATGAAGTTTACAAGTATGGCTTTTCCCTAAAAATAGAATAAAATTCATATTTATAGGACTGTGTAATGCTTCAGATTCAATCAGCTTTGGTCAATATAACCAATTTCCAAAAGGTATTTCAGAGCATGTAGCAACAAAATGGTTTTCAATTTCTTAAATGCATCCATGCCTTTCTTAGCACCTTTCAACTTTCTTCTATAGCTAACTTTGGGAGATAGGGCGGGATATAAATCCCATCAATAAATAAATAATAAATAACTTGTTAAAATTACAGAACATATAAAGAACATATCTCCTCTACCTACAAGCCCAGAAGTACTGAAGCAGATTTTCTGTTATTCAGCACTGTATGTTAATGGGTTGTTTGCCAAGATTTAAATTATTAGTGTACCAAAACACAGCTTCTTTGCAGTCAATGAAGAAAAAGTAGTAGTTTATTTTGCAGACTAGAATATTAAAACATTTTGATTGGGATTTTAATATTTTAACATTCCAGCCAGATAGGCTTAAACACACCCTGACAATTGCAGTTTTGTGAAGCAATCACTAACTCTAATTTGCCATTGTAGAAGTCACATTACTATTCTATCCATCACCTAAATTCCAAAGTATTCATCTGAATCATTTTTTTAAATGTATCTGTGAGTTCATCAAATTTGAAAGCTATCTATGTGGGCAAAATGTAGCAGAAAGATCAACACAGAAAATTAAGTAGTTGCTCTCTGTTTATATTCCTTGTTTTTTAAACATGGTTTTCATTTTCCACAGACAGTATTTTAATTTGAAGAAATCGAAGCTAAATGTCCAGCATAAACTGCAACACCTTTTTAAAATAAGAGAACAGAAAATTCAGGGGAATATAATTTAGGTCTTTTGTTAACAACAGCACTGGAGAGAGCAGTACACAATTTGATTAATCCTCATATTTTGGATTGTGTCCCATTAGGCTAGTTCAAAAGCTGATTTAATATCTCAGCCTGAAGTGTGGCTTATATTGCAAATTTATTAGAAGACCTTTCTTGTATTGACATAGTATTGTATGTATTTTTAAAATAATAAAGTTAATACCTTTCAAGTACCAGGGCATTTGGTTTTAATATGTTCTCACTCATTCATGGTATTACAGTCTTCCATGGGGGAAAACAGTCAAGAGCCCATTACTATTATAAGAAATAGACACATATTTAATATATATTGCTTTTCTCCAAAAATGCCACATAAATATCTAACAGACAATACTAAGATTAATAAAAATATTAAGGGGAAAAATACTTCACAGTTTCTTCATAATATTTGGATATGTGTAATCCTTGACTTACGATCATAATATAATATAATATATATTATATATAATATAATGGACTGTCACAATGGACATGAAGCAGGTCACCCACATAATGGATCCAATTTTATGACCTTTTTTGTGGCAGTCATTAAGTGGTCCAATGGTTTGTTAAGGGCAGGTTTTGCTGAAAACTGGAAGTAAATGCTCGTTTTCAGAAAAAAATCATCATCATAAACACAATCATGTGACTGGGATACTGCAAAAGGCTGTAAATGCAGGCCAGTTTCCAAGTGCCTGATATGGGAGTGGGAGCCATTTGGAACGTCACAAGTACCATCAGGGAGATCCATCATAACTTCAAACAGTACTAAGCAAGTGGTTATAAGTTGAGTACTGCCTGTATTCCCTCATTTAGTTCATGTTAAATAAGATCTTGCTTTGCCTTTTTCCTATCATGTCCATACAGAGATGAAACAAGTGTGGTTCAAAAATGATATTTTCTTAAAGAAAAACAAAAATATTTTGTAAAGTACAATACTTGTGTGAAAAATATGATCCAATGATGACTTAAACAGTATTAGTCAAGCAGGAATTCCTTTGTGAACTACTTGTTGGGGTCCTGTTATTGCTTAACTAAAATTTTACCATATGGAATTGCTTAAAACCATTGGGTTTTTTTACTATTACCAGGCACATTAAATCCCATTTTGGGAGGAAAATGCATGCTTATGAACAATGTTTTGGGGAAATATAGTAATATAGTCATTTTGGTTGTTTGAAGACTGTGTTAGCAATGAGAAAGTCATTGAACTGGAAGAAATGAATAAGTAATTCTCTTTTTTCATTGTTGGGTTCTAGGCCATATGTTCAAATTACATTTTCCTTCTTGATATTTACAAACATTGACATTCCACTCTTCAATCAGAAGCAGCATGTCTTGCTTCTATGTTTAGTTGCTTTCACACTGAACGTAACTGTAAAAGTCACCAGCCTTCTCTTTTTCTATATAATAAGTTGGAACATTAGATAGCCATGATATTAAAGATTGTCCACAAAGGCTGATTGATATTATTCACTGACTAATTTCCATGGTACCAAAGTACTGTGCTTCATCACTCAGGGAAGCAATTCTGTTGCTTCGTTTTTGTGCATAGTAGATGGTAACAGATGGTACTGAGTAGTAGATGGTACTAATAACAGTAGATGATACTAATGTATATGGTACTAATAACAAATAAATTATGTTTTCTGTTGGTTTTTTAAAGCAAATTAGAGCTGAAGTGATTCCCAAAGTTTACATTTATACAAAAGAAAGAACAAAGAGATCATGGGGAAGAGGAGACATTATTAGCTCCTTTGACATTATCTGTATGTTAACTATGACACTGTTCTTTCATGTTAGATGGATCCAGATAAGTTCAACCTTTCTTTTAATGCAAAAGAAGCAGTTTCCTTGTTTCAAGCATGTCTGTGGACAAATATACAGTAATTAAGCTCTGCTGATCAAATAGCAGTGGTGATATAGTATACAATTAAGTGTCTTTGATCAGCTGGAAATAACTGGAGAAGAGGTAGTCCTTAGCTTAAAACTGAATGCTTAGCAACTGTTTGAAGTTATAACAGACCCCCCCCCAAAAAAAAAAAAAAAAAAACCACCTTACAATATGATTTTGAAGTGGAGAAATTTTGACAGTGGCGACCCCTGCAGTCCTGTGATCACATTTCAGGCACTTGGTAACCAGCTCACTTTTATGGGTGGTTATCCCACAGTCATGTGAGCATGGTTCTAGGAAACTGCTAAACTGGCTGGAAGGAGGGGTCAAGTGAGGCCCTAGCTTGGAGTTCTTGCACAGCTGCACTTTCCCAGGAGAAGGGAAGCAGTCTGGTGACTTTCTGGTAAGATAGGTGGTAGATAATAAAGTTACTGACTTTCACTGCTTTATAGCCATAATTTTGGGGGTCAATTATGGTTGCAAATTGAATATTACTTGTAATGTTTGCAAGTGACCACTGCAGCAGTGGGAGAAAGTGAAATAGTAACTGGGAAAATAAAATTTGAGAAGAGTGCTTAGAAGGAGATGCCACTTAATTTGAAGCTAGAATGAAGTCCGAACTCTAGAGAACCTCTGGAATCAAAAACAGGGCAGGATATTTTGTATTGAAATCACCTCCCCTTTGTTGCAGCTCTGTGCTCTGAATTAGCATCCCCTCTAAGATGGGTATGTATTTCATTCTCCAAAGACTTTATAAATCAATTGACACCTAGCTGTAAATCTTTGCTTTGTTTTTTGAATATTGTTGTCTAGTCTGAGCAGTCATGTTTTGTTATGGTATGTTTTTAATAGTATTTTAATTATGCATTTGATATTTTGTAAGCTACTCATAGTCTTTGTGATGTTGATCTTAACAAATTTATAGGAAGGAGGGAGGGAGGAAAGTGTGATGACAAACAAAGAATTTTGTTTCATGTAAAGGAACAGAGACAGGAAAGCTTGTAAAGATACAACTTGTATTCTCTCTGATAGACAGAGACTGCTAAACTCAAGTCAGTTCTACTTGTAGACAGACCTTTAAAAATTAAACTGATAGATTATTGAAGGAGGATAACCATAAGTGAAATAGAAAGGGATGTAGATCAAAAGCAGTGATGCTTTATCACTGTATAAATAGAACAATCCCTACTCTTCCTGTTAGCAAAGGGAGAGTTTGCAGACTAGGTTTGCAGTTCTGCTGAAATCCATTTTGACGAGGTGCTTAACCTTCCACAGGCATGAGTATCTGTTTCATTATGGTGAAGTATTGCATCAAGGTTTTCCTCTTGGATGTTAAAATAATATTCACCCATCTTTGAGAAAAAATATATTAGCATACAACATGTCTGGTTCTAAAGCAAGATAGTTAGTTCCCCACTAGATATATTTGCAGCCAAGGCATGGAGTAAATGTAGGTATTTCTATTCTAATTTCCCTTCTTACTTCCTACTTAGAAATAAGTGATTGATTGGTTGGTTGATTATGTGCCATCAAGTGATTGTTGAATCTTAGCCATCCTACAGATAGATTAGGACTACAGAAGGGGGCTAATTATGTTGCCTGGCGTTCTCTGGTGGGCTATTACTCTCTTTTTCTGGTTGGTGGCATATGGTTTTCCAGTAGTCATTGCATTGTGGGTTCTTTGGACCTTCCACTCTCATTACTTCAAAAGTATTTCCCTGACTTCTGCTGGGACTAATGAAAAGCTGTCAACAATCAGTGCTGTCTAGAATTCATGTTGGCCTGCCAGACATTGTGCTTCTCTCTCCTCTTGTTTACAGTTTTCCCTTCCTTCTTGCTGGCATAGCAGAGCCCCCTTTTCTTATGGAGAATTAAACTATGCCTTCTATTCCTGGAGTTGCTATCAGCTAAGAACAATTTGTTTGGCACCCATTTAACCAGTCTCTCTCTCTCTCTTGTCCTCTCTGCCCCCTCTCTGAGAGAGAGAGAGAGACAGAGACAGAGACAGAAGAGTAGAGAAAATTGTGAAAATTGCAGATTGTCACAGTATAAGTTCTAACATTTTCTGTTACAATTTCTTGTGTAGCCTTCTTTTTGATTATGGACATATTTACTCTGTCAGGATACCCAGTTGTGAGTATTGGCTGCTAACCATTTTTGAAGGCCATTAGTGGTTCCAGTAATTGACAGTCCAGTGCAAATGCAACCTCTTACCATATTTCCCTGCTTTGCATTGAAAGTAGTATTTTTAACTTGTGTCAGCTCAAGCATTGTTGTCCAGTTTGACCCCCACATTTTGAGTAAATTACCAGAAAGAAGCAATAATGTCCCATCACTTGGATGAATCCAACACAGTATATCTTGCAATCTATTTAGTCTGAGGTACAGATGTAAAGATGTGTATCATCAGTATACTGATTACAGAAAACCCTGTGTTAACAGATGATCCCAATCATCTAGATAAGAGGTGTCAAACTGCCGGTCCACAGGCCGGATGCGTCATCCAGAAGCTGTGCCCACCACATTGCCAGCAATGGCAAAACCGTCCAGATAGGTTGTGCGACGTCATGTGACATCGCGAGTTTGACATGTCTGATATAGATGTTAAATAGGAATTAATAGAAAGTGAAATCTTAGGGAGGTGGACCTTAGTGGTCTTCTAATCCAACCTGCTGCCCAGAGCAGAAATTCTCAGACTGTCTTATTCTCAGACTGTCTTATTCAGTTAGATTTCATCAGAATTGCTTTTGATAAGAAGGAGAGAGTTTGACTGACATGAATGTCCTGTTTCATAGTATGCAATCATCTCATCACTGGGTTGCTGCCTTCCTTGTGTCCCACAATTTACTTAAACATTAGAAGAAGACATCATAAGGGTTTTTTTTGTTACAATTAGGAATTGCGAGCAGCTGCACAGACTTCAGAATAATGAAAAATTGTTCAACAGAGAGCAACGGTATCTGCATTAGCTCCCTCTACTGCTTTCAACAATAAAATAAGCTTCAGAACAGCATTAAGAGGAATTGAAATTTAACTATTGGGACTCTGAGAATATGGTAGAAAAACAAATCTTCTTTCTGAGGGAAGAAAACAACTGAGAAACCATCTGAGGGCAAATTTCAGAATAGTTTTAGCTGAAATATCAAATATTGCAGATGACTTTTCCCTTCATAGCTGTTAGCTAGAAGCTGTGACAGAAATTTGCAAGGGAATAGAGAATCTCAAGGTTTCAGAAGAAATATTTTTTTCTTTCAATGTAATAATGCCTGTTTCTTCATATGCTCTTTTAACAAAACAATCCCTTTATGTGAGGGAACATAATGAAATATATTAAACATAGAATACATAGAATGAAGGCTATTGCTAAGCACATTGATTTGTGCTTTAAATTGTAAGCCGCCCTGAGTCTTCGGAGAAGGGCGGGATATAAATGGGATTAAAAAACAAAACAAAAACTATAAACTCAGAATATTCTGACTCTGACAACAAATACACAACTACCAAGTGCATAAAATAAATGTACAAGTAGTCCTGGACTTAGAGTAGTTCATTAAGTGACTGTTCAAAGGTACAACAGCACTGGAAAAAAAGTGACATGACCATTTTTCATACTTTTGACCATTGCAGCATCCCCATGGTCACATAATCAAAATTCCCAGTGCAACTGAAACAAGAGTGTTAAGCAAACTCACAACTCTTAAGAGGTCAAGTTTGGGATTTGTTCCTCATGGATACCAACAAGGTCAAGAACACTTTGAGAAAAAAAAAATATATGACAGACATCTTAGAGAAGGAAACTTCATTCTACAAGGATTTGCTTCAGGTTAATCTACAATTTCCAACAGAACAAACTTGGGACTTTTTTTCCCATGGAAATAAATAAGGGCGAGAACATCTTGAAGAAAAGAGACTTGATAGACCCCTTTGACAAGAAAAAGATGTCATTCTATGAAGAAGACAAGCTAGAGGGGGTGTGCTAAATTTAATGATCTCATTAGTTAGGATGGATTTTTATAAGTTTGATATATGCATTGAAAGAAAGCTTTAAGGTAGCTTCATATATATATAAAATGAGTTTGTAAATGCATGACTTCTGTCTTTTTATGTAATGCTGAGAAAGCTGTAATGTAGTTTGGTGTTTTGGGTTCTGGGGTTAAGAGATTCCCCCCCCCTTTATATATAATACTTGAGTATAGTTTAAAGTTAGTAAAATATCTAAACTAGAAAAAGTGTTTTCTCCCTTTAGGATTAAAAAAATTGAAATAATACAAAGAATTTCCTTAATATGAATTATGATAAAGATTAATGAGTCAACAGAAGTATATATTATTCCCCACAGCAAAGAGAAGCAGAGATGGTCAAACTGATTTTTTTTATCCAAAGAAGAGAATATATCTAACCCTGTTTCTATTTTGAAATTGCTTCCGGATTTTGTGCTTGCAATAAATATATATATAAAATTTTGATTTTGTTTTTGCTAATTAGATAGGTTTATTGATATAGAAATGGCTTGTACATACTGTTGTGTAAAAATAAAAAGTTGGGGTTGTAATGTTATCTTCTACTGTGCTAAAGAGAGTTGGATTTTTTTTTCTCTCTTTAGACCATTTTTGCCTCTTTCCTCCCCATTCTCCTAGTTTTCTATTGCTTTTTCAAATTTCTCTTTGTATTTTATATTTTGATAATCCAATAAAACTATTATAGAAGTTACAAATAAATAAATAAATTCTGATGCTTGGCAATTTGTTCGTATTCATGATGGTTGTACTTTCCTGGGATCGTGTGATCACTTTTTGTGACCTTCTGATAAGCAAAGTCAATGGGCAAGTCAGTTCACTTAACAACCGTCTTACTAAGTTAACAGCTGCACTGATTCACTTAGCAACCCTTGTAAGAAAGGTTGTAAAATGAGGCAAAACTCATTTAACAAATGTCTCACTTAGCAACATAAATTTTGGGGTCAATTGCTGATGTAAGTTGAGGACTACCTGTACTGAGAGAGTGTGCAAAGTTACAGTGTTACTGAAAATAAATGTTTTATGACCAGTCCTTGAAGTTTCAGCAGTCACATGCTCACAATGTGGCTTCTTAGGTATCTAGATCATAACTATGATATTGCACCAGACCCCAGACATGTGATCACCATTTGCAATACTCTCTACTGGCTTCCCACAGCAAAATCAATTAGAAGGTCATAAGTCACTCCAGTAACTTGATCTTGCTTCTTTTTTTTCCCCCAAGAAAGCCACTACGGAGTCTGAGATCCCAAGGATCTCATGCTGTGTGTTATCCCCTTTACACCCTCCCATTATCCATAATGCACACCTGCAGCACCACCCTTGCCAATGTGCAGTTTCTGCTGCCCCTACCAGGCCTCTTCCAAGCTGACCGCAACTACTGCTATCCTTCCCTAGTCTCCCTCCGACCTGCCCACAGCCTCCACTGGCCTCCCTTTGTTCCATAGTGCCTACCTGTGGCATCCCTTACCCTCCCATGACAACCCCATGCTCCTTGCCTAGGACTCCCACCTCTTTAGTTCCATGCTTTTTCACAGAGAATTCACACTTCACCATAAAACTGGCTGAAGTGGTACAGAGCATCACATGGACTTGGGATTACTGAAGAGAGAGGATGGGTGTTGGATAGTACCAAGATTCAAATTTTGATCCTTTCCAGCTTAGCATCAATTCTTGATGCAGCAAAAGATTCATTGAGTTAGCTCAACAAGATTAGAATCTTTACTGAAGACACGAATTAAACCACACACATATCCCCAGTATGAAGCTGTAAAATGTTTTTTGTACCAACTTTGGATTTTGGGTTAGGTTAAACTTTAGTTTTTGCTCTTTCCATTCCAAATGGACAAATACTTTTTTTACTCTTTTTCCTCACTATGTATTCAAAATAGGCTGTGATTAGTATAAGCCAAACCTTGGCAATTTTGACCATTCCTGTAGACTTTGATTGTTGTAAGCCATGTTGAAAGGAATTCAAAACTAAATAAAATCTATTACAGATAGACCTTAACTTATGACTAGAATGGGGACTGAAACCTCCGTCATTAAGTGATGCAGTGAGTCACACCTGATTTTACTACTTGTTTTGCTGCAGTGATTAACCAAATCATGCAATTGTTAAGTGAATGCAGCTTTTTCCTTTGACTTTGCTTGTTGGAAATCCCCTAGGAAGAATGAAATGGCAATCCCATGGCCCCAGAATGCTGCAACTGTTTTAAATATATGCCAGTCCCAAGTACCCAAATTCTGATCATTTAACCTGAAAAAGCTGCAATGGTTTAGATAGAAGGCCTGGTTATAAGTCATTTTTTTCAGCACTGTGGTAACTTCAAAAGATTGTTAAACAAATGTTGTAAGTCAAGGACTACTTGTATATAGATTTCAGTAATAATTGTTTCTTTCATCATTGATAAATAATATTAGATGAGGCCATTTATGCATGTGTGCATAAAAGAACAAACACACACTAAATCTTGTTATAAATCTCATCTCCTTATTACTATTATTGCTTAGTTCTCCATATCCAAGTGACCTTTACATTTGAGGGCTTCAAAAGGCAACTTGCACTGTGTTATGACAGATACATTTCAAAATTTTTAGCAGGCTTCTGGCCTAGATTTGATATATTTGATTTTAAGTAGGCAAGTTTTTTTATTGTTAGGTTTTGTTTTATTTATTACTTATTTATTACTTCATTTAAAAAGAAATACCTTCACACACATAATGATTCTGAAAAAACAATATAGCTATTGACAATATACTTAAAGAGTAGAAAGGTTACTAATTGCTATCAATAGTATGGTTTTCTGTTTAAAAACTTGGTACAAGTTAACCTGAGAAAGAAACTATTTTACATTTGCCATCACTCTTTAGTTTTACTGCATTAATCTTACCTTCTGTCCTTTCTTTGTCCTTTATCTATTTGCTAAAGTATTTTGTCTATGTGACCAAAATCTTAAGTTTTGTCATTTTATTTCTCCATCAATGAAACGGATGATAACCACTGCTGACCTCAATTACAGAAAAGATTTATGAAGTCCTACTCATATCTGCTGAAATAGATTGCCTTTAATAACAATGCATCTATTTATAAAATTCTCTCTGTCTGTCTCTTTCTTTTTTATTTTCTTAAAAGCTACACACTGACCAAGATAAAGGAGATGGAAATTTAAAATACATATTAACAGGAGATGGAGCTGGCAGTGTATTCGTTATAGATGAAAACACAGGAGATATTCATGCAGCAAAACGGCTGGACAGAGAAGAAAGGTCTCTGTATGTGTTACGTGCCAAGGCTATAGATCGAAATACTGGAAGACAGGTGGAACCAGAATCAGAATTTATCATTAAAATCCATGATATCAATGACAATGAGCCCAAATTTACCAAGGATATTTACACAGCCAATGTTCCTGAAAAGTCTGCAGTTGGTAAGCATAATTTATCATCATGTAAATGTAGAAGAATGTTAAAGGAGACTGAGAACTAAGTCACTTTTCAGTAATCAGTTGTGCCCTCCAGGCTGTTTGGAGAATTTAAAACAGTAATAAATCCTTTCAAATTTATTACTTGAACTGCTCCAGGTTGTCAGCAGTATCTACTTTTTTCTGCCCTATTGATTACCATATTGTTTTTGTTCATCATTAATAGTCAAATGGAAATGTATCAGACATTGTATGACCTTAGGAATTATTGTCATTTAGCAGTAAGCCACTGAAATCAGTGTTTAATAGAACCATGTTTATTCATAGTCAGTAACAATTAAGTATATAAGTTTCACATTCAGATTTTGGAAGACAGAGTGGTCTAACAGCAGCATTTTATTTTCTCATAAAGCTTTCAAACATCTGAACCCTAGGAGATACAGGTTCATCCTTTTGAAAAAGCATGTGTTGTAAATCAGTACATTCATCTGTGATAGTAAATACACTATGTAAATCCAAAATCATTGAGTTGTGGCACATGCTGAGAATTATGCACGTGCATAATTTACAACAATTCCCAGCTATTTCTAGTGTTTGCTTTAACCACCCTAGCTTACTGTTTTATTCATATTGCTAATAATTAGCCACTGTTTTTTTTATTTACAAGGCTTTGGAAATTAAATTTAAACAGGAAAACCAGATTATAGTTAATGATGGTTAATTCCAAGCAAATGCAGCAGTTTATGAATTAAAAGAAAATCATAAAAGGAAAAATAAAGAATTTGGACAAGTTAAAAAAAAAGAGCAGCTGGAAAATTGTTCTTTTAATGATAATAATGGTGCTGGAATTTCCATTGCTAAATGATACTTAGCTAAATTGTAAAATGCAATATCACATAGCAATCTGTCATTGTTTTTGATATTTTTAAAAATCTGCCTCCACAATCTATATGGGTAAGTGAAATGAAATGGTAAGTTATAGAACCAAAAAAAGTAAATTTAAGGAAAACCTGAATGTATCATCCAAACACACATAACACACTAAGTCTCAAACCCAAGTTAATGAAGGACAGTTATTGTAACAATGTAAATTTATATCAGTGATTCTTAAATTGTTTGACCCCATTACCCCTTTGCCTGGTCTCAAATAGTGTAATTAACCCCCCCCAAAAAAAAAACCTTCCACAGCCCCAAATTGCATCCTTACCTTAGAAACAAGCAATTACAAATTGCTCTATTTCCCCCAGTATATGTTCAAATTACAGTTATAGAATCACTGTTCTATATCAAAATGAATCATGTTATGCCAGGGGTCTTCAAACATAGCCTTTTTATGACTTGTGGGCTTCAACTCCCAGAATTCCTCAGCCAGCGTGCCTGTGTTATGCAGTGATGTGATGACCTGGTACATATAAGAATAGCTGGATTCTCACAACTCATTGAACCACAAACTCTCCAACCACAGGTCAGCCTAATCTAGCTATGCTGCATGAGTCCAGGCAATAAAATTGAACTGTTAACAGTTTTAATAATCCTAATATTATATATCTTCATAGTAACTTAAAAGAATAAATACTGTTTTCAGGACATAATCTCTGAAGCCCTGTACTGTCAAAGCTACTTACAGTTCTTGGATATTCCTGGATGCTCAGAGGTATACTTACCATAATGACATAAAGCCATAGTGTATCTGTATCTGAAAAAAGGGAATGACATTCTGTTTGCATTTTAAACAGAAGAAATTGTGCAAATATGCACTGCCAGAATCTATAACAAATGGCTATAACAATTTCTTGTGTTTCTCTGCTTGCCAGGAAGGGGGTTCCATAAGGATGAACAACTGTATATATTTTAGTAACCAAAGTTAATGGTTGATTTGACAGACCCAAGGTCTAGTTTACGTCTGAAATGGACTGTTATTAAAGGTTCTACCCAGTGCTTTTTTTGTAAAAGAAAAAGGTGTCGGAACTCACACATGTCATACAACCCGCCTTGCCTACTCTACAAGGTTCCATCCAAAAAAGGTGCCGGAACTCCGTTCTGAGCGTTCTATGAGAAAAAAAGCCCTGGTTCTACCAATACAAGCAGGTGGAAACAAAGGAAAGATTATTTGCACAGCTAGTTTTGACAGTTGGTATTTTTAACAGGTAGAGGGTATTGTATCAGTTTTCTTGATTTTCATGTTCATAAAGAAGTAGCATTGCCATTAAGTATCTTGACAAGACACTATAGCATAGTAGAACATGTGATATTCATGCAGAAGGTCCCAGGTTCAGTCCTTGGCAAGTCCAACTGTAGCTGGAAAAACCTATTCTTGACAATGGCTGTTAATGCTAGGCTAGATGAAGTAGAATTTGCTTTTGATGTATGGAAGCTCTCTATGTTCCCTAGTGTAATCTTCTAGGAACATCTGAAATTATTGTATTGCATTGGTAGGCAAACATCAAGAGAGGGACAGGCTTGCTTTTTCTGGATGAGAGTTAACTGGAAAAGAGATACAATATAGGCTTTCACTAGCCCCCTCATCTCCCAGTTTATATAAATATGAGAAGCCCCTGGCAATAACTGGAAAGTTTGATAGATCAGAGCACATAACATTTCAATGTCAGTGATATCAGTAATGGAGATGACCACTTTCTGATATTGAATCTCTTTTTCCATATAAGCACACTGAATGTAATGTGACAGCTATATCTATTGTATAGCTAAATCATTCTAACGTCAACCAGCATGAAATCAGATAGGCAGGCACACAGTAGTTTGACATTCTAAATTACTGTTTATTGAAATTCCTGTGTTCACGTTACACAAAATACAGTTTCAGCAGTTCAGCCATGAAAGGAAGCACGGTAGTTTAGGCAACCAATACTGAACCACATGATAAATCTGTTTTCTCAAGGACAAACTACAAGCTAACAGATTTTCTAGGCATCATTAAAAAAAAAGCAGAAATGTCAAAATACTACCTAGACTTGAAGTAATAAGTTCCAGGGACTTCAAATGTTCTTAGCGAGCATTTGCTTAACCTTCACTACATAAATAACATAATAAAGAAGTTTATCACAGCAGTTTCTCATAAACTTCATCTCATTAATTAAATGCACATTAAAATATAGTATCCAGAAATCAATCAGGGGGAAATGTGTTATTCAAATTTGTTCATTCACCATGAATGCTTTTGAATTGAATAATCATTTTATATATTATAAGAAAGCAAATGCATACCCACCAGGAAATTATGATCAATCTTTATTTTGGTTGATATACCCCAACTATACCTACAGTTTTTAATGTTTCAGAATATGAAATCAGTATTATTGGTAGTGTAGATGGATGTAACATAATTTCAGGTAGTTCTTAGTATCTCTACACCAGCATTGAAACATTGATAGTTTACATATTAGATGGATCAGATTCAATATTCACCAAGTCTAGCAAAATATTTTTTTAACCAATATAAGTCAACAGAAGAATTGCTGGTGAGCCAGAGAAGTGATGCACTTTTTAAAATCTAACATAATTTTATTAAATATATGTCAGGTCAGTATTATTAGTTGAGAAAGTTATTAGGCAGGAAAATACAGGTCTATGTACAGATGGTTATTTACTTATTTTTATTTCTTAATTTTCTTTAAAAGTATCCAAACTGTATCACTGTCTATCAACTACTTTGGTAGCATAAATTTTAAAATAAGTAAAGTATATGTGGCAGTATGAAATATCTTCTGTTAATTCTGAATCCACAGCCAATATTTTGATGGCATAGCCTCAACTTCTAATAGTACCAGACTGAAAAAAAAATCTGTATTGTTTTGTTCATTATTTCATAAAAAATATTATGTTACATTCATCTGATATATTGCAGTTGTTTGATGTTTTCCCTATATTAAGAATCCTGGATCATTCTAGTTGACCTTTTTAAACTCTTATTCTATATTGATTTCCTTTTGCATATCTTCTGTGTTTTTTTTTAAAAAGAGATATTTCTATCCATCTATGAGGGCAATTTGGAAATAAACCTCCTTTTAGTTATCAATGACAGACACAGATACAGAACTTTTATTATACACATTAGAAAACTACAACATTACATTACTTTTCAACAGTCACCTTTCAAATTGAGGCACTTGTCATAATGTCTTAAAAGGTTTGAAATTCCTTAGTAGTAGTCACTCGGTGCCAAATCTTGGCTATGGGAGGGAGTGGGATCAAAAACATCCCAAGGGAATTTCTTCAGAAGTTCTTGGGTGCATCTAGCATTGTGCAGGCGAGCATTACTGTGAACCAATACCAATACACTGGAAGTCAGCATGCCCCAATGCTTGTTATTGATGGCTCATCTGAGTTTTCGTAACATTTCGCAGTAGACTTCTGAACTGATGGTCGAAACACACTCCATGAAATTCACTACCAGTACTCCTTTAGCATCTTCACATTTGGCGGGATATTCTATGGCACCACTTCCAATGTGATGTTGGTTCACAATAATGCTTGCCTGCACACTGCTAGATGCACCCAAGAACTTTTGAAGAAATTCCCTTAGGATGTTTTGATCACCCGCCCTATAGCCCAGATTTGGCATTGTGCAATTACTACTATTACTACCTTGTAAGACATTATGACAAGTGCCTCAATTTGAATGGCAATTATGTCAAAAAGCAATGTAATGTTGTAGTTTTCTAATGTGTAGGATAAAAGTTCTGTATCTGTGTCTGTCATTGATAACCAAAGGGAGGCTTATTTCTGAATTGCACTCATATCTATCCATCTATCTATCTATCTATCTATCTATCTATCTATCTATCTATCTATCTATCTATCTATCTATCTATCTATCTATCTATCTACATATACATAGACTTTTTTCCCAGAACTACAAACTCCTAATTTATATTCCAGTGTAAATTCCTCCTACCGCTTAACAAGAAACAACTGGTTAAACATTTTTACTACTGTGGCAACCTTAAGGCACACTAACCTAATGTAATTGTAGGGTTATATTCTTGATCCTGACAAAGCCTGAATTGAATCCAAAATGGTCTGTATCTTTTCTTGAATAAATTCAAAATCGTTTGTAAAGTTCCAGTTCAAAGTCTTGTCTGGAGTTCTGGAATGCAGAAAACAGTAGTGGTGTAAAATGCTATGGAGGGAAGGTTTAGGAATATTGGATATAATTCAATGATTGATAAGCTTGTTCTTAAATCAATTAATCATTGGTTACCCAATGCTCCTACAGAATCTTGTGAGAGAAAGTCTAAGTTTTAATGTTCAGCCCATCTCAGTGTTTATTAGTCCTTAACTTTAACACTTATATGATGATGGCTTGTGAGCTGCCTTGGCTAGTTGACGGGATAATTTACTGTAAGGGGAGGGAACAGTGACTGAATCTTTTAAACTACTCTTAAACTCTTAAACTACTCCTTTCCTTCAGCTATAGTCAACGAACACATTGATTTTCTCCTTTTGCACAAAAACTCTTTAAGATATCAGTCTGGCTATTTCTTTTAACAGAAGAAATCTGGGGATTTATATATTCTTCAACTTACAGCCACAACTGAGCCCAAACTTTCTTTTGGTGAGACATCTGTTAAGTGAGTTTTGCCCCATTTTATGACCTTTCTTGCCACAGTAATTAAAAGAATCACTGTAGTTGTTAAGTTAGTAACATGGCTGTTAAGTGAATCTGGCTTCCCCATTGACTTTGCTTGTCAAAAGGTCACAAAAGAGGATCACATGCCCCTGGGACACTGCAATTGTCATAAATAGGTCAGTTGCCAAGCAATTTTGATCATCTGACAACAGAGATGCTGCAACAGTCCTAAGTATGGAAAATGGTCATTCCAATACTCAGTAATCCTTCGTGATATACTAGTCTTAGTGCTTCTACTTCACTGTCCTTCAGAAATTCTTCCATTGCCCTTTTTTCTTCTTTAATTATCTGATGTACTTTCAACATTCCATGCCCACATATTTTCCTTGTTAAGAAGTCTGTCAAGATTGCTGTGAAAATGAAGAGTTCATTGTCATTACTTTTTGGTCTTCCTATCCAGGGTTTTTAATTCTTCTTCAGTCCAGTCCACTATTCCAGCTGTGTATCTAATAACTATCTAATGACTAGAATTGCCCAGGTGTTCAATGCTTTGATGGCAAGAGCCTAATACTGTGGCATAAAATTAAATACTAAACTGTAGATGGATGGATGGATGGATGGATGGATGGATGGATGGATGGATGGATGGATGTATAGTGGGAGGGAAGGAGGGATGGATGGATGGGTATTCTTTCACACTCTTTGATTCAGAATGATTGGATTAAGCCTTTGGCATAGTCCTTAAACTGGTCCTTGAATGCATGGACAATTTTTTTAGTATAGTATGGCATTATATTTTCTAAGTTATTGAAGAAATGTAATTCTTTTCAGAGGCAGATATTTCTTAAACCCCAGATAATTCTTAAGCCCAAGTGAAGTTATTCTTCAAAATCTATATATCGCTCATACCTAATGCTGACACTGCAGTGTTTTGCTTAATTGTCCTCCTTGGATAAGTGATTAAAGTCAAGGTCTCTTCCATTCAGTTCAGACATGGATGCACGGAACAAATTTAGAAACTCAGTGATATTGTAGAAAGAAACACAAATGTATTGGATGGCATGAGAATTATTCTCTTTTACAATGTAAAAGCATCTTGTATGAAAGCCTTTTTTTGCCAGGAATGAAAAAGAATAGTACAGTTCCCCAACTAGTTAATGAAAAAATATTTTTTAATGAGCCATCATTTAATAAAGGCATTTTAATAAGAAATACTACAGTGACTCTCATACTTTCCTCTTTGTGGGATGTTTTTTTTAGGTCAATTGATCTGCCAAAACTGTTGATTATAATTCTTGAATATGGAAATGATGAACTAGTTGTATCACAGGAGACTATAGATTAGAAAACAGAGTGTTTCTAATACCATTGTAATAAACTAATAGAAGAAAAAGCTCAATATAAATGAAATTCAGATATTCAAAAATTAGGAATTCAAAACAGGAGAGGGAGGAGCAGGAGCAGGAAGAACAGGAGGAGCAGCAGGGAGGGAAGGATGGATAGATGGATGGCTGGATGGAAGGAGGAAGGAAAGAAAGAAAGAAAGAAAGAAAGAAAGGAAAGAAAGAAAGAAAGAAAGAAAGAAAGAAAGAAAGAAAGAAAGAAAGAAAGAAAGAAAGAAAGAAAGAAAAGAGCTGATTAATACTATCAGCTGCATTGATAATATCAACTCCTGCTTTGGTTCTGCTTTTTCAACAAGGCAGTAGTTTCCACCAAGCAATTATGAACAAAGAATGAAGAAGCATAACTGAACCTTCATATCAGTCACATTCTTGCCTGATAGAACTTGTACCTCTTTCATATCATCTTCTAGATAGAACCTACAGACACTTTTAGGCACTATCAATAGAGGCAGGCACTTGTAATTAACTTCTGGGCCCATTGTCCAAAAGTATCTTTCAATAAGCTCAATAATAAAATATTTTGTTTCATTCTTTAATTGTAAGTTAAATCTAATTTTCTACTTTATTGTGATCCTTAGTTCCCTCTAGTGTCCAATTTATTAAATCTTATGTCATTTAATTTTTTTTAAAAAACATTTAAAACAAAAGCATTTCCTTTTAGGAATGATTCTTTTATAATGGAAATACTTTTTAAGTTCTTAAATTTGTAGTTCTTTCCTCTCTAAAAATTGAAAGAAATTCAACCAATGCTGTCAGACTTGTCAATTCAAAGTACTAATTTATTCTCTCTCTCTCTCTCTCTCTCTCTCTCTCTCTCTCTCTCTCTCTCTCACACACACACACACACACACACACACACACACACACACAAACACATGCACGAAAACGGGGGGGAGGGAATATGCAGACACATATAAAAACAAGCAATTTCCAGTAGTGATTGAAAAGGGAATTATGCAAACTTAGTGTCCTTTCAAAGGTGCCAATCCCTTTTTGAGCAGGATGGTTATTCCCTCATCTCCCAGAGTTCTAAATCATCTAGACTCTAGAGATCACTTTCTTGTGATCTCCTCATGAGGAAAAGCTGTCTGGAACACTTGTGGTTGATCTCAAGTCATCTCCTTGTGCAGAAAGAGCCAGTCTACTCATTGGCTCTTCATTCTGTTGAGATTGTTAGCATTGTTTTTCAGAGCCATCTTTAGTCTGTTGTTCCTTCCCAAAAAGTCCAAAATTATAAAATAAAATTAGATGGTACAACTAATATCCTAAAACAGTGGGATAACATTTTAAACAGTTAAAATAAATTGACAAATTAAATTAAAATATTTGATTACAATTTAACAGACACAAGTACAAGTATCTTACTTAAGAAAGCAGAAATAAAATACAATGGTAAAATAGGGACACCTAGTTTAGTACTAGTCATTATGAAAAAATATATATTTTGGAATAGTAATTGATTAGAAACTGAATGGAAGTTTCTAGGTGATATGATATGACCCTTTCATTTTTAGGGAGACTCAGGAGAATAATTCAAATTATAGGAAGGAAGAGTTCCACTTTATTTTGTGTTATTCAGACTTTATTTCAAGTAATGTGTCCAGTTTTGGACAAAAAGATTTTAAAATATCTCCAAAACTGGAAGACATTTAAAGAAGAGCCACATAGAATAGAAACTAAAAGGGAACTATAGTCCAGAAAGTAAATTTTCTAAGAGTTTGAATAAATTAAGAATGTTTAATATTAAAAAAACCTGAGTGAGTACTATTTAACACATTTCTATACCTGAAGGATATTTCACAGAAGTAGGTCAAACCCTATTCTCTGTCAAACCATAGTGCAGGCCATGGTTTAATAGTTTTAGTTACCAACGACAAGATCTAATTGGATAATTCCAAAGAATAAGTCTACTTCAACATTGAAATCAATTGAACATCCTTCCTTGGCAGCTATTTATCAGCATTACTTTAATTTAGATACTTCCAGTGATTAAGAGGTTGGTCAGATGACCTAAATGTCCTCTTTCACTGATATAGTCTAGAGTGTAAGGGAAGATCAACTGATATGAAAATGAATATCTCTGTGCAGGACAGTTTTAAGAAAATGCATTTCCAATTTCATGTAGATCTTAACGAAATTAGTATTGAAGAAAAAATGATGCATAAAAAATTGAAACACTATAAAATGCGAGACTGAGAAATTTGAATCTTCTATATTCATGGCTGGATTTAAGGAAAGCTAAGAGTTCTCTAGAACATAATTTCAGAATGATTAGCTCACTTGCCATCCTACTATATTTAGCATATAATATTGAAAATATAATATGGTATAAATGGAAAATATATTTCTTTCAAGCCATTCTCAAACTCACGTTTTTTTTTACTTTTGCCCCCATATAAAGCAAATGCTGGAGGAGAGAAAATAGTAGAACTGACTTTATTTCATCTAATTTATCATGAAAAGTGAAATTTGACATACATAATCAATTTCTGTTTACTGTCAGTCAAATGACTAAATTTGCAGTTGTTAAACTTGACTTTTGAATAATTCAGAATTGATCTGGTTTCTTCTGAAAAGGTCAGACCTGAAGGAGAATATTTTGTTGTCAATTCAGGGGTGAGCCGAGCATTAATTGTCATTTATTACAACCTATTCTTTTTTTTTTACCAATACTGCGTGCATAATTGGCATCATCCTTAGCTCAGAAAAATCAAGTATACAATTTATCTTAGCCTGAGCAATGTTGATATACATGCTTATCTATTCCTGTTGGGGCACATATTGTATATGCTGTACACTATGAACACAAGAACTCAGTAATCAGTTAAACAGAGATTATAAGCAACTGGAGCAATTGTGTTTTAAGTTACTTAAGTAATGGGACCCAGGAATGGTATATAGCACTGAACACTTGGGAACTGCAGAAAAAAAAAAATCAGAGTATGGGATGAACTTTATATGGCGATCTAGCACAAGAAAGGTGTGGGGAGACAGAGGACCTTTGCAATCCCATTGTCATGCTGCTTTACTAGTATTTCTCATGAAATTATTGCTCAGCACTGATGTACTCATTCTGGAGATCTTATGAAAACTTATAGTTTCTTTTTCCATTGCCACTTTAAAGTCAGCCATGCAATCATCATCACTTCTGCTGACTTTTGAATACTGAAAAGAGTTTAAAAAAGAAATATTCCTGCCCATTGAGCTGTGACATTGTCTCGTGTATAGTGCTTTCCTTTCCTTACTCTATTCCAAAAATGAATAAGGAGAAGAAAGGGAAAGAGGGATTAGGAGGAGAGGGAGGAAGGGAGGAAGATAAATTATATCCACGCCCTCTGGATTTTTAGTATATTTTATGTTTGGTTGTGCCACAAAAAGCAAAAAATTAAATTGAGGAGAAAGCAGCTATGCCATTAAGTCCTAGGCATATACTGTAGTGGTTCAGCCATCAGGCATGAAAGCTGGCTGGATGATTTTCAGACAGTGACTCTCTCTCAACCCAACTCAACTTACAGAGTTGTTGTTGTGGGGAAAGGACACTGTGTTGCTGCCTTGAGTTATAAAAAATAACAACGGTGTGGTCTCATTAAAAGAATGAATAAATAAATAATAATAGGTTTCCCGTTAAAAAGTGTTGCACTTGGTCACATTTTTTAGAACCTGTGCCCGTGTTTGTGGACTTTACTATATAGAAGCTTTGTATATGACTATAAGGGAAACATAACAGCTTGCTTAAGTTCAATATATGTGGCTTATATAAACAGATAAAGTCAAGCTGGGAAGTTTATTAACCAGGACTGTTAACTGATTAAGACTAAGTAGACTTAGCCGAAATATATTAATAGCTGTTAAAGTAAAGGTAAAGGTTCCCCCGCACATGCGTGCTAGTCGTTTCCGACTCTAGGGGCCGGTGCTCATCTCCGTTTCAAAGCCGAAGAGCCAGCGCTTGTCCGAGGACGTCTCCGTGGTCATGTGGCTGGCATGACTAGACGCCAAAGGCGCACGGAACGCTGTTACCTTCCCACCGTAGTGGTCCCTATTTTTCTACTTGCATTTTTACGTGCTTTCGAACTGCTAGGTTGGCAGAAGCTGGGACGAGTAACAGGCGCTCACTCTGCTATGTGGCACTCGGGATTCGACCCGCCAAACTGCCGACCTTCTGATCGACAAGCTCAGTGTCCTAACCCACTGAGCCACCGCGTCCCTTTAATAGCTGTTAGTTAAGACCAAATAAAGCAACCGTTCTTGCAAATGGGAGAATCACTCAATTCAAGCTTTGCATAGTGCCCAGGATCACAAATCATAAAGTGAAAGTTTTGTAATTTAGGGTGTGGGCAGCCAGGTCAGAAGACAAGTGACTTTGATGCTCATGGAAGTATTTAGTGCTGTGACAGCAATATCAGATTGATGCAAATGCCTCTTTACAAGATCTCTGAGAAGAAAAATGCTTCCCTCACTTTGACTTAATGCATTTGCTTGCACACTTTCTTTTCTTTCCTTTTTTTTTAAAAAAAAAAGTTTTACCGCTGAATGAATCTTATAGTCTTGGTGAAACAGTATCTCATACAAGCTCGAAATTTAGTGATTTCAGCATGGAAAAATCAGACTCATATTAAGAGGAAAAAAGTTATGAATGGGGGAACAGATGCAAATTAAGTTATTACATGTATGCTTGTACAGGATACTGTGCAAAACTGTACTGCATATCTTCCATCTAGTGCTTTGCATCTGATTTTGTCTGTGTCTGATTTCTCCCCCCGTCCTTTACTTCTTATTCAGCACCTGATGAAACTACACTTTTGTGTGAAAGTCCTGTCTTATATTTGCAATAATCTCTCCAGTGCTTCACATTTTCCCAGGTGTCCCTTCCATAAGAGCTCAAGAGAAGACTTTATGGAGTAAATCTCTTGTGAAACTTTTTTCATATTGGAAGGTGGGCAACTATGGAGGTTCAGAGTAAGAGATACCTACCGTAGGTAGCAATTTTAACAGGATTGTTGCAAAACATTGTCAAGACATTTTTAAAAAAGAAAGAATACTGAAAATAAGATGGAAGAAAAAATGTGCTTTTAGGGTGTCAAATTTAAAAATTATAGGGCAGATTTTGGCACCATATTAATTCCATCATTATCATGAATTAACCTCATCAATTTAAAGTAATGTTGGAAATAGTTTACTGTGTTTTAATTATACAGGGAAAGAAGAAAACAAATTTACAAAAAAAACCCTTTAAATAATTTTCTTTAGCTTAAGTTAAAAAATTAAGAGCAAAATTACATTTTTCTTACATTAAGTTTCTGCAAGAAGTCCAAACATTTTGTCATTCTGTGATTTGCAGAGAAATATTCACATCTAGAATCAAATGAACTTATTTTTAAATATTTGTGTCAGTTTTGAAAACAAAAATGATAACACAGATATCAGATGGACTGATATTGGTTTTATTGCAGAAAAATCTATTTTTTTGCAGTGGTATGTACTTAAATATTTTAAATGTGGTTGGTGAATTCCAGATCATTTTGTATAAGTGACAGAATTGTTCCTTATGTGTATCTCAGTAGTAGGGCTAGAAGATATGGGGAAAGAACTGTCCCTGCTCCAATTAACATTATACTTTGTTTAGTAATAGCAGGCTATGATGATTTGAAACTATAGTTTGTCTAAACTCTGTAGACGGATGTGGGGTTGAAGCAAGAAGTCCTCAATATTCCATACATGTATTTTTTATATCAAGTTTCTCTTAGCATACAATAAAATGTTATTGAATACAGTACATAAGACATCAATTATGGTCACCAGTGTAAAAAATAAATGCAAGGGTATTACAATGAAATTCATTGAAATTAGAACACATAGATAATGTATTTCTTCCGAGAATCACAAAATATTCTGAAATAATGCAAATTTGTTTTAGGCATAAACTGAAGCAAAATCTCTCTAAATTCTGTTCTTAGAATTTCTGTTTATAAATTCAGTTTCTAAAGTAACATAAAATAAAGAACAAGCCTTAAATTAACACAGTATTTATTCAGGCCAATGAGTCATCCAGGCACAAAGAGATCCATTTTACCTATGTTTAATAATTGAAATGTAATTCAAGGCAGTGATCTCTCCTCTGCACAACACTTTCTTCAACAACTACACTAACACACACAACATACACACATACACACACATATGTGGAACAGCACATATATGTGGACCAGCTCAAAGAGCATGTTGTATTATGATCAAAGTGCTGAAATTGTTCTTAAATGGTCTACATTTAAAATTCCCATTCAATTAACTGGTCATTCTTTCAGCTTAGCCTATTTTGTATGCTAGCCATCATGAAAATAAGGTGGGGGTATCTCTTCAATTAGTATCTTGTATTTTGTTGGGATGGGGGTCGTCTTAAAGTTTTCCTCTGAACTTCTGTGGTTGAGAGGGACCAGAATCTATCTAAGTACCACTCTAGCACCTTAACAGCTATAATACATCACCATAAAAAAGAAGCAGTTATATGAAGGAAAATATTGCAAATAATATATAGTCTCACTTTAAAAGTGTTGAAGAATGTCACAGTATCTGTTGGTTTATTGAAGCATTTCTCATATAAATCCTGAAGCAAAGCCTTTTGGCAACTGTTTTTTGAGGGATTGTTTAATTTTGGCCAACAAATCCATGAAGAAAGCTATTATATTTAAGGTAGGAAGGCAAGTGTCAAGCACAGGAAATCACAAGTCCCCGCGGTTCAAATGAATATAAAAGGTTTATTGCAAGCATATACTCTCTACAAGGATCTGAATTACTAATGGTCAAAGCAAATCGGCAGTAGAGTCAATGGAATTCAAGTGGGCTGGACTTAGATCTCTTGTGGGAATGAAGACTGATGATGCATTTGACCCCTTCCTTGGGCTCAGTTTGGTCATCTCCTATATCCCCACCACACCCCTTATGAACAGTCTGGCAAGAAGGGGGAATTTTGTCATTGTAGAAATGTCTGCAGACATTACTGAGAAATGATGGACACCTCTGAAGATTGATTAGAGGAAAGCTCTGTTCTCTCCTCTGGTGCTGCAGATGTTGGTGTTTGTCAGCAGAAGCCTATTTCAGCTATCAGGATTCATTTGTGCCTCATTCTAGCCTGTCTCTGCTATAAGGAGGACAGAACTGGGAGGCCTTTTTGCTGAATATTTAATAGTGATCACTGACATTCTTTAACAGTTTATATATATTCGGGTCTTTTCCCGTGTAAGATTGATAGTGTCTTGGCAATGTTTCAACAAGGTCCCACTCGTCATCTTCAGGCTGGTGTTTTCGGCTTCGTGCTTCGTGCTTTTGCTCGCACAAGACCTACATACCTGTACCCATGAAAATCTACGAATATATATATATATATATATATATATATATATATATATATATATATATATATATGTATATATGTATATATGTATATATATATGTATGTATGTATGTATGTATGTATGTATGTATGTATGTATATGTATATGTATATATATATATATGTCAAATGCTTGTTAACTATTTAGATTACCTTGCTAGGCCCCAAACATGGGACAAATCTTTATTTCCTGTGTCAGCCTAACCTGAAGGCCATCGACTGGCAGTAGTCACACCGGTGACAGCTCATATTTGTGTAAATTTTAAATATATATATAAATAAATAACGAACACTGTTTGTTTGTTAATTTTAACATTCCTGGGATTCGTATTTTTAACCTTATCAAGGAATATATATAGGCGCAACGTTTCGATGGAATCCCATCCGTCATCATCAGGCTTTAGCTTCCTTCTTCTGGGAGAAGCATGTGGCTGTTTGTTCCTCTTTTTTAAACTGCCAGAGGGGGTGTGTTCTGTGGAGGTGTGCTCTGATTGGGTAGGGGACCAAGTGTGTTCTGATTGGGTGGGAGTGTGTTTTGAATGGTGGGTGTGTTCTGATTGGGTGGGGGGGTGTTCTGAGTGGATGGGCTGGTCTCAGCTGCCAGCTCCAGACCTGAGCTGGTGAGTTGTGCTGCTTTTGTTCGGCTTCGTGTTTGTGGTGGTGCCATGTTTTTATAGTGGGTGTCAGTTTGCTTATTGTGTGGTTTGGAGGGGTTTAAAGTGGCTGATGTTGCAGCTGTAGTTAGGTTTCTGTTTTGTGGTTGTGTGTCTTTATCGTTGTGGGTTCGGATTTGCTTTTTGAATGGTTGTGTGGTGGTGATGTCATGTGATGTTATCATGAGTTTGGGTCTGGTATCATTCTTGGTGGTTGGGCCTTGTCTGTCAATCAAGGCGGGTTTCCAAATGGCTGGTAGACGAGAGGTATCATCTCGTTTATTCATGCTGTGGGGGCGTTTTTCTATCTCAATGGCTTCTCTGATTATTCTGTTGTTAAAATGTTCAATTTTGGCGATAGTTTTGGTTTTTTTAAAATCAATTTCATGTCCCGTGGCTTCAAAGTGTTGGACCAGGGATGAAGTTTGTTCTCCCTTTCTGAGTGAGTTTTTGTGCTCTTCAATGCGTGCACTTATTCTTCTGTTGGTCTGTCCGATGTATGTGGTGGGGCAGGTGGTGCATGGGATTTCGTATACTCCTTGGTTTTCTAACCCAATTATGTCCTTGGGGTTTCTTAGGATGGTGGATATTTTTCTGTCTGTGTAGAATGCTGTTTTGATGTTGTGTTTTTGGAGATTTTGCAGATTTTGCAGATTTTAAAAAAACCAAAACTATCGCCAAAATTGAACATTTTAACAACAGAATAATCAGAGAAGCCATTGAGATAGAAAAACGCCCCCACAGCATGAATAAACGAGATGATACCTCTCGTCTACCAGCCATTTGGAAACCCGCCTTGATTGACAGACGAGGCCCAACCACCAAGAATGATACCAGACCCAAACTCATGATAACATCACATGACATCACATGACAAAAGCAGCACAACTCACCAGCTCAGGTCTGGAGCTGGCAGCTGAGACCAGCCCATCCACTCAGAACACCCCCCACCCAATCAGAACACACCCACCATTCAAAACACACTCCCACCCAATCAGAACACACTTGGTCCCCTACCCAATCAGAGCACACCTCCACAGAACACACCCCCTCTGGCAGTTTAAAAAAGAGGAACAAACAGCCACATGCTTCTCCCAGAAGAAGGAAGCTAAAGCCTGATGATGACGGATGGGATTCCATCGAAACGTTGCGCCTACACCTCTAGTTCTACGCGGGGAAAAACCCGAAAAACCAAGGATCCATATATATATATATATATATATATATATATATATATATATATATATATATATATATATATATATATATATATATATACATATATACATACATACATATATACATACATACATACATACATACATACATACATACATACATACATATATACATATATATATATATATATATATATATATATATATATATATATATATATATATATATATATATATATATATAGATCTAGAGTCTCGGGTTTCTTCCCGCGTTCCTTTCATCTTCAGAAAGTTGTGGCGACGTTTCGACGAAATCCCATCCGTCATCATCAGGCCGGAGTGTTCCTCCTGCTGCTTCCAGGAGCAATGCGTGGTCTGGCTGTTCCTTTCCTTCCAACTGCCGGTGGGGCTGTGTTCTGACTGGGTGGAGGCGTGGCTGCTTTCTGATTGGGTGGGGGTGTCCTCCGACTGGGTGGAGGCGTGGTTGTCTTCTGATTGAGTGGAGTCGAGACCAAAATATAAGACCAAATTGTTTCAAATTGAAACAATTTGAATTTTGTTCTGGGTGTGGATGAGTCTTGCTGGGGCTGGTGGCATTTGGGGTTGTTTGTTGGTTTTTTAAATCCTTGTTTGCTGAAATTCGTTTCTCTATCAATGCTGGTTTCCAAATGGCATGTAGGCGGGAGGTGTCGTCTCGCTTGTTCATACTGTCTGGGTGTTTTTCTATTTCAATGGCTTCTCTGATTATTCTGCTATTTAGATGTTCTATTTTGGCGATTGTTTTTGTACCTTCAAAATTGATGTTGTGTCCCGTAGTGTTTATGTGTTGTACTAGTGAAGATGTGTGATCTTTCTTCTGTACTGAGTTCTTATGTTCTTCTACACATACCTCTATTCTTCTGTTAGTCTGTCTGATGTATGTTGCTGGACAGGAGGCGCATGGGATTTGGTATATGCCCTGGTTTTCCAGTTCTATTTTGTCTTTGGGATTTCTCAGGATGGTTGATATCTTTCTGTCAGTGTTAAATGCGGTTTTGATGTTATGTTTGCGTAGTACTTTACTGATTTTGTCGGTTGTTCCTTTTATGTAGGGCAAGATGGCTCGTCCATTGTTCTGTTCTTCTTCTTGGATGTTTTTCTGTTTCGGAGTCCCCTGCTGAATCATATTGGTGATTTTGTTTTTTTGGAACTTGTTTGCTGTCAATATGTCTGTCAGGGTGTGTAGTTCTGTTTGTATATGTGTTTCATCTGCAAGGCGTCTGGTTCTTGTTATTAGTGTTTTGGCTACTGAATTTATTTGTGCTGGGTGATGATGTGATTGCGCATTGAGGTAACGGTTGGTGTGTGTTTTCTTTCGGTAGACTGTGTGTCCTAGGGTGCCGTTTTGTTTTTTGTATATAAGTACATCCAGGAAAGGTAACTGGTTGTTTGTTTCAATCTCCATGGTGAATTTTATTTTGGGATGTAGGCTGTTCAGGTGTGTTAGGAAGTTTTCTAGCTCCTTTCTTCCGTGGGGCCAGATCACGAAGGTGTCATCCACATATCTGAGCCACAGTTTTGGTTTGTTTGTAGTCTTTTCCAGAGAGTTAGTTTCAAATTCTTCCATGAAAAGGTTGGCGATAACTGGTGATAGAGGGGATCCCATTGGTGCGCCTTCTATTTGTTTGTATCTCTGGCCTCTGTGTATGAAGTATGTGTTTGATAAGCAGTGTTCTGCTAGTTCTATAATATGGTTTGGTGGTTGGTATTTGCTTCTTATTGTTGATAGAGCTTCTTGGACTGGCACCTGGGTGAATAGTGATACCACATCGAAGCTGACTAGCAAGTCTTTTTGGTCTATCTCTAGATTTTTCACTAATTCTATAAAGTGGTATGAGTTTTGGACATATGAAGCTGCCATTTCTGCCTGAGGTTGTAATTGTTTTGCTAGGTATTTAGCTAAGTTTTGTAGTGGTGAGCCTATAGAACTTACTATGGGTCTTAGTGGGATTCCATCTTTGTGTATTTTGGGGAGGCCATATAGTTTTGGGCATCTGGATGACTTCTCCCTAGGAATGATTGTTTGTTGGATTTCTTGGCTTATAGAAGTTGATTTTATCTTTTTCTTGGTGGTCTTTTCTAGATAGGTTGTGGGATCTGTATATATAGGTTTGTATGTAGTTTCTTTGAGTAAGTTGGACAGTTTCTCTTCATAGTCTGATGTGTCCATTACCACTGTAGCATTGCCTTTATCTGCTGGTAGTATGATTATGCTGTTGTCTTTTCTTAGGTTTTGCAATGCTACTTGTTCTTCTTTTGTTAGGTTGCTTTTGGGTGGTTTGCTTGTGCATAGGATGTGGGTGACTTCATGTCTGACTTGGTCTGCTTCATCTGCATTGAGTTTAGTTAAGCTGGTTTCAACTCCACATACGATGGTTTCTGTGGGAATTTTCTTTGGTGCAACAGCGAAGTTGAAACCTTTTGCTAGGATGTTTGTTTCTGCTGTTGTTGGTCTTCTGTGGGAGATGTTATGCACTACTTGTTGTAGATGTTGTTGTGATGTGGTTGTTTGGTTGTTGTAGTTCTCTAATTGTTTGAGTTTCTTTGAATGTCTGTTGTTCTTATAGATGGTCTCTGTTTCTGCTCTCCAAACCGCCAGTTGTTTCACTTTGTCCCATAGTATCGGGTGAATAATGTTGCTGAGTTTGAGATGTAATGTTAGTAGGTCCTTGTTTGTTTGGTCTAATTGAAATCTTTTATTGTGGAGTTCATTTCTTAGTAATGCCATTTCTGTTCTTCTTAGAATGCGTTTGGTTGAAGTGGTATTGATGTGGAATTTCAATTTGAAACAATTTGGTCTTATATTTTGGTCTCGACTCCACTCAATCAGAAGACAACCACGCCTCCACCCAGTCGGAGGACACCCCCACCCAATCAGAAAGCAGCCACGCCTCCACCCAGTCAGAACACAGCCCCACCGGCAGTTGGAAGGAAAGGAACAGCCAGACCACGCATTGCTCCTGGAAGCAGCAGGAGGAACACTCCGGCCTGATGATGACGGATGGGATTTCGTCGAAACGTCGCCACAACTTTCTGAAGATGAAAGGAACGCGGGAAGAAACCCGAGACTCTAGATCTACACATACAGACACCCGCGAGAATCTACGAAAACATATATATATATATATATATATATATATATATATATATATATATATATATATATATATATATATATATATATATATATTTGTTTTCGTAGATTCTCGTGGGTGTCTGTATGTGTAGATCTAGAGTCTTGGGTTTCTTCCCGCATTCCTTTCATCTTCAGAAAGTTGTGGCCTGATGATGACGGATGGGATTTCGTCGAAACGTCGCCACAACTTTCTGAAGATGAAAGGGACGCGGGAAGAAACCCGAGACACTCTCTCTCTCTCTCTCTCTCTCTCTCTCTCTCTCTATATATATATATATATATATATATATATATATATATATATATATATATATATATATATATTCCTTAAATAACATCTTATTCTTCTTATTCATTGTAGCCCAAAGAACTGAAATTTGTATAGTATTTTAAAATGCCATCTCCAGTGTCTTCTTCCCAAAGGGAACCTAAAGTCATAATTTAACTTTCTTAGCCTAAAAAATCTGGGCTGTCGATCACTCCTTGATAAACAGGGATAATCAGGACAGATGAAATTTGTGCTCAGAGAAAATTTGTCATTTTATAGCAATGGCCAACTGCAGTACTATTTCTGACCATGTTAAAATTTCAAAATGACATCCAGATGCCCCTTCCTGTCAATATCCTATCAGAACTATTTTGTTCATTTTATGTATTTTTGGATACATTTAATTATATTTCAAGACACTTGAGACCATCCATACACATCAGGTCAGTGTTTTTGCCAGAAAATCATACTTTAATCTATTTTATTGAAGAATTATAGAGGAATATTGCTTGTGTTACAAAGAACAGTTTTATTCATATTCAGCAATATTTGGTGGAAGATTGTTTCCATCAAAATATCAGATTCAATAAGCCAAGACAGAAATACAAACACATATAACATTAACAATGTAAGAGATACAGCTTGTGAACACTATATTACTTTTTTAAAGAAAAAAAACAACTGCCCACCCAGATTGATCTCACTGTTGAATAGTAAAAGATCTAGTCCTACAATCAAACATGTCAGTTAGATAGACACTTTCTCTCTAGAGCCATTATTATATTCTGAAATGTAGTACAGTCAGAAAAGGTATTCCTGATGACTACCTTCAGATCAAAGTGATAGCAAGTTAATAATTACCTTAAATAGCTTAGCATTCTCTATAACAGGCAGCAGTTTTCCAAAAATTTTCTTGATCCTAACTGGAGATGCTTGAGCTTGAATCCGTGTCTTTGTGTATAGACAGTATACAGTATTTTCCTTCTTCTGTGCTCCAGCCTAACATATTGTAGTTGGAGTATTATACAGTCTCTCTCTCCCTCTGCCAGCAAGTGGTTGTGATTATTGGGAGTAAACATTTGACTTTATGGGACTTAATCAAATAAAGAACAGATACTTTACCTAAAGTATTAGCTAGACATTGGGGCAGGGAAAATAAGAGCAGCTAAATGACTTTGCAGTAATTTGCTGAAAGGTGAATTTACCTCTGTTAAGCATAGAATCATAGAACATACATGTAGTACAGTGATGGGATTCAACTGGTTCACACTGGTTCAGTAAAACCAGTAGCTAAATTTTGTTGAGTTCGGAGAACCGGCTGAATGCACACCGCTTCCAGAAGTCTGTTCTAGGCTTGGGAAGCCTGGAGGAGGCCACCCAGGCCTAGAACAGTCTGCTGGAAGTGCTGGGATGCCACTTCTGGAAGTCTGTTCTAGGCCTCAGTGATCCAGGCCTGCATCTACGCAAAAAACCAGTTGTTCAGGGATTTGAATTCCACCACTGATGTATTATGGGACCATCTGCCCAATACAGGAATTCATTATTACAGCATTACCAACAGATGGGCATATACAGCAAATGAGAGTCCTACTATTTCCCATGGCAATCTGTCCCATTGTTGAGCAGTTCTGTCATTAGGGGTTTCTTTCAGCCAAAATCTATCCTTTGACAGTTTAACCTATTATTTCTTATCTTGTCTTCTGGAACAACTCTGAATAATTCTGCACTGTCCTCCACAAGATCTGTCTTGATGTTCCTTCTCCATTTTAAATGACCTACTTATTTATTGCATAGATATTTCATTTGACTAGGAAACCACTTGATCCCAATCAAATCTGGACAGCTCACCACATAAAACATAAACAAGAATATACAGTCAGGTAAAACATTGAATAGGTTGCTTCCAACTATTTCACATAGATTTTATTGGTGCAGAACCCTTATCTCCTTAATTAGCCCTTTTGGACATGATCCATTTTGTCAACAGTTTTCCAAAAATGCATGCCTAGAATAGGACTTGATATTTTAGCCAATGCAGAAGAGAGATAAATAATGACTTCTCCTGACCTTGATACTCTATTGATACATTTAGAACTGTATTTGTTTGTTTTGCAGTTGTATGGTACTGCAAGCTCATATTTAGGCACTAAGGCACCAAAATACTTTCTACATATGCTGCTGCCCAAAATGGTCTCTCCCATGCTATAGTCAATAACTTTGATTTTTTTTCTACCCAAATATTGGACTTTATACTTCTCCCTATTAAAGTACATCCTGTTGGTTTCTGCCCAAAGTCAGCTTTACATTACTAATCTAATGTGCAAGTCAACATGTAACTTATTACAGTAGATTAATTGCCAGCGTTATTGAAAAGTATGTGAAATTAAAAACATTTTAGTAGATACTACACTTCAGGGTCCCTCCTCTAAATACAGCAAATAAAAATTGATACACAATATATGTGCATATAGGCTAAATTTCTCATCCAGTGTTGTGATTCAGCGTCAGCCTGTGGTTTTGGCAGCTGAGTCGGACGATTCTGAAGAGGAGGAGGAGGAGGAGGAGGGGTTTGGAGAGCCTTTGGTGTCAGAGGAAGGTTCTGATGCACCACAGAACTCTCAACCTGGCTCCTCCCGTCTTGTTCCTCCTCAGACCCAGCTGTGTGAGCATGAAGGATTGGAAGAAGATGATCCACAGCTGGCTCTGTTCAGGAATGCTAGGAGCAGGAGACAATCTAGCAGAACTGAAGGAATGAGGGAAGGAATGAGGCAACTCGGGAGAAGGCAATGAGAAGCCACGCCTTGGGACTGCTGTTAAAAGGGGAATGTGTGGGAGGTGCTGGTTGCTGAAGGCAACCGTTTGAAGAGTTTCTGCGAGAGTTAACTCTTGTTTAACTCTTGTTTAACCTTTTTGGTTTAAGTCTTGTTTGAACTTTTCATTTAAACTTTTGTATATAAATTTGGTTGGGTTAGTTCCAGCCTGTTGATTATAAAAAGGGGTTGTCCCTAACATTCAAACAGGGCCGATCATAGGCTGGAACAGAACATCCAGCTCTACATAATAGTCTTTCTGAGAAACACATATAACTAGAACTACCACTGGCCATTAAACTGTAAATAGAAAAGATGATTCAATAAGAGATCTACAGTACATTCCAAACAGAAAACAATAGCATGAATTTTGTGTCTTCCAATAAACATAATAACAGCAACAACAACATTCTTTAACACCTCTTGCAGTCATAAGTCTCTACTAAGTATTAAGACAAATCTCATCTTCTGAAAGTTAACTTTAGGGTTTGGTTAGCGATAGAGACATCTTAAGTACAAGATACTGTATACTATCACAAAATATATAATATAAGGATAAACTTAGCATATTCCATGCATCAGACTTCAGGATTTTTCTTTGAACTGACAATTCTTTTTAACTTTCACCTACTAGGGCCATAAAATATCAAACTATAGCTGCAAACAGATGACTGGCATGTTAAATTAATAAATATTTTCTTTCCATTTGGAAATAATACCTCAATTTGACTGTTGTCATGACTATTTGCCACCACCATAGAAATGCTTTATCAACAGAAGGGCAGGAGTCTCCTGTGCTGACTAAATCAAATTCACTTCACAATAAGTGCATTGTGGAGTAATAATGGCAGGTTGTTTTAGTCATACCACCATGTCAGTTCCAATTTTAAAATTAGGCTCTGGTACATAGAAAAGACAAAACATTAGACTGCAAACATTTCTGCCTATGTGTGGCTGTGTATGTGTGAGGGTAACTTTAACAGAATTACAGAGTTGGAAGGGACCTTGGTGGTTTTCTAATCTATCCAACTGCTTGCTCAGGCAGGAAACCCCATACCATTTCAGACAAATGGTTGTCCAATCTCTTCTTAAAAATTTCCAGTGTTGGAGCATTCACAACTGGAGGCAAGCCATTCCACTGATTAATTTTTCTAATTGTCACAAAATTTCTCCTTAGTTCTAGGTTGCTTCTCTCCTTGATTAGTTTCTATCATGTGCTTTGGAGAATAGGTTGACCCCTTCTTTTTTGTGGCAGCCCCTTACATATTGGAACACTGCTGTCATATCACCTCTAGTCCATTTTTTTCTTGCCTAAATGTAAAATCTTATTTTCTCTAAATTGAATTTCATTTTGTTAGATAAGGTCCAGGGTTCAAGTCTGTCAAGATCCTTCTGTATCTTGAGCCTTCTGGAGGTTTGGCTGTTCCTGCCAGCATGGTGTTGTCTGCAGATTTGATGAGTTCCCCTTCTATCCTTTAGTCTAAATAATTGATGAATATATTGAAGACTACTGGGCCTATGACAGAGCCTTGGGGTAGCCCACTGCATGCTTCCCTCCATGTAGATGCAGCCTTTTCCAGGCATCTGTGCTCCAGGATCTTTGAAAGATATGGTTACTGTTTCTGAGAGCATGTCTGCCAATTCCTTCAGGAACCTGAGGTGTAATCCATCTGGTCCTAGTGATTTGAACTTGTCTAGAGTGGATAGGTGTTCTCTTATTTTGACTTGCATTCATAATATGTATTTTACGGTATTTTTTATAGGTTGGACTGTTTTTCTTTTTGTGCAAAGACATGCAAAAAATGTGTTAAGCAATTCTGCTTTCTCTCTGCTGCTACTCACCTTCTTGTCATTTTCTCCCATTAATGGACTGATTGTTTCCTTTATTTTTTCTTATTTTTTACATGTTGAAAGAAGCTTTTTTCCCTTTCTTATCTCTAACTTTTATAGCAAGCCTTGGTTTATTTTGGACCTTAGCTTTCCTGACTTCACCTTTGCAGGTTCAGAATATTTGCGATAGTTATGTACCCCTCTTTCCACTTTTTATACTTGTCCTTTTTGTCTTTCAGCTATTAGAGAGTTCTTTGTGTAGCCATGCTGGTTTCTTTTAAGATCTCTTATTTGTCTTCTTTATTGGACTTGTGCTAGATTGGGCTTTTATAATCTTACTTTTCAAAGTTTCCCAAGCTTCTTAGGTTGTTTTCTCCCTGAGGATTCTCATCCATGGAATCCTTTTCAATCAGCTCTCTTGAAGTCCAAGACTCTAGTTTGACTTTGTACTTTGTTACAAGCTCAGAATAAGTAATGATCATTATGGATTCTTCATAGGTAAAATTATCAAAAGAGAGAAACAATTCAGAACTGCAGTTACTTCTCTAAAATCAACAGGTAGATCCTGGAAAGGTAAAAGGAAGATGGCTACATTAAAGCTTAAATTAAATATGCTGTCATTTGGGTCACAGTCACTCAATATGTTTTAGTCTTACTATCCTATTTGTACTAAAATAGAATTTTAAATAAGTGAAATTGCTAGTGTAAATTAATTGGAACACCATTCCTATACCATTCTGTTTGGGGAATATAAACCTGGAAGGATATGATGGAGGTTAACAGCATTATGAAGTTTGCTGAGGAAAAGAAATGTTTCTCTTATAATATCATCTGGAAGTTGCAGTAATTTTTCACTGACAACATGTAGAAAAGACATTGTACTCCATCTTGAAATAACCTCACCAAGATGAGAAAATTAGAGTAGTCTACCTCGTAGTCTGCCTAGGGAGCTTTCCATCCAAAGGAATTATCTTTAATCTCCTCAGGGAGAAATGAAATCTGCTCACAGAAAACTAAGAAAAAATTTACAACATAGTTGTAAGGGGGGTAGGAGTGTATATCTCCACAATCCAAAATTGAAAATAAAACCTGATGTCTAAGGAGCATAGGAAATCTCTACTGATATATTTTATTCTTTTGGAAAGCATGTTAAATTGATCACCACCACCGGTTGAATCTTGAGCAGCTATCATCACAGGTCATATACATTTGAGCTTATTATTTTAAGTAAATGAGACATGGTATTACCTGATAACCTTATCATTTGATTTTATCATTACCATCATCTTAAACCAATAATGGAAAAGGAGCATGTGATATGAAATTTGTGCTTGAAGTTTGTTGACATAACATTAAATCACAATCCCAACTATAAAAGTGGCTGGAATGAAAATACAGCTTTAAAACAACTAGCATTGGAAATAAAACAGGAACAATTATTGTAACTTTGGTGTTCAAAAGTGATAGACAGAGACAGATTCTTTTTTTAAAGAGATTGTCATATAGTCATTGTTGTCACCTGGAACTGTAGTTTTCTTGGGAAGAGTTCAAAGTAGTTTGTTATTGTCTCCTTCTAGGGCTTCCTACACCAATTTGTATATAAGATTACCAATGCTTGAAACTAAAATAAATGTTGGACTTACGGTTTGCCATCAAGGCTGCTGCAGCCACTGAAAGGGAAGCTCCATCTTCCGCATTTGGTGTCGTCCACTGGGGGACCCTGGAAAGGGTTGAGAATCACCCTGTAGGGCCAACAAGCAAGGAGGGGACCACCACTTGTTTGCAGGAGGGTGGTAGCCCCTCCACTCGATTCGGGGCAGCCTTCCAAACCAGCGGACAAAATACCGGCCATAGAAATATGGCCCATTACTAGGCTGCATACAGCCGAAGTCAAACTTACCATCAGGCACTTCTAAAGTAGTGAGGATGAAACTGGGTGAGTTCTAAACCTTTCTTCAATCCTAAGTATTTTCTTTTCTTGTAAAAGCTGCCTGAAGTATCTTCCCCACTGTGAGGAGAGAGGGAAGGGAACTTCTATCCCACCCTCTAAGAATAGTGATGACTGACTAACCAGGAGAAATAAAACACTGAAAGAATAACCTTAATCTAACTGGATTTACTGTATATGGTTCTAAAATATTTCTTGTCTTTACTGAAGACTTTGGTTTACAAAGCCTCAACACAGAGTCTCTTGGAGACATCCAAGATTGAAGCATTGGCACCAGGTTGACATGATTCTTACCAGGCACTCCAACCTTCTAAGTATTACAATCACACACAGCTACCAGGTCGCTGATTGTGATACAGACCACTCCTTGGTGTGCAGCAAAATAAAACTGAAAACAAAGAGATTGCATCACTCAAGGAAGGAAGGAAGACCATGAATTGACATCAGTAAGACCCACAATCAGGGCAAAGTGGAGGAATTTGCACAAGCACTCAAGGAAACTCTCCCAGGCCCAGCTGAAGCAAACATATCTGAACGATGGGAATATTTGAGGAATGCTGTTTATAACACTGCCTTGTTAGTATTTGGTAAAGAGATCAGAAAGACATCAGATTGGTTTGAAGCCCATTCGGAGGAGCTGACGTCAGCCATTGAGGAAAAAAGGAGAGCTCTAATTGCACATAAAGCCTGTTCCAGGGAGCACAACCTACAGGTTCTGCAAGCTGCTCGTAGCAAAGTCAAACAGACCACCAGGAGATGTGCTAACAACTATTGGCTGCAGCTTTGCTCTTCGATCCAGATAGCAGCTGACACAGGCAACATCAAGGGGATGTGTAATGGCATCAAGCAGGCCTTAGGTCCAACACAGAAGAAATCTGCCCCTCTGAAGTCTGCTACAGGCGAATTTATCCAGGACCGAGCACAGCAGATGGCATGCTGGGTTCAGCATTACTTTGAGTTATATTCCAGAGAAAATGGGGTAACTGAAGAAGCATTAAATAATAATATTGAGTGCCTGCTTGTCTTGGAGGAGCTTGACAGTGAACCAACTTTAGAAGAACTAAACGCGGCCCTGGATTCCCTTGCCTCCGGCAAGGCACCCAGGAAAGATAACATCCCTACCAAAATTCTGAAGTGCTGCAAAGAGAACATCCCCACCAAACTGCATGAAATCTTCTGTCTTTGTTGGAGGGAAGGTGGAGTACCACAGGACATGAAGGATGCAGATATTGTCACACTGTACAAGAACAAAGGTGACAGGGGTGACTGCAACAACTACCGTGACATCTCTCTTCTCAGTGTTGTAGTGAAGCTGCTTGCCCATGTCGTACTGAAGAGGCTCCAGGTGCTTGCAGAGAGAGTCTATCCAGAATCACAGGTCCACTACTGACATGGTATTTTCCCTTAGACAGTTGCAGGAGAAATGCAGGGAACAAAGACAGCCACTTTTCGTAGCCTTTATAGATCTTAAAAAGGCTTTTGACTTGGTTAGTAGGGACGGCTTTTATAAAATTCTCCCCAAGATTGGATGTCCACCTCAGCTCCTCAACATCATCAGGTCCTTTCATGAGGAAATGAAGGGCACTGTAGTTTTTGATGGCTTAACATCAGATTCCTTTGACATTCGAAGTGAAGTGAAGCAGGGCTGCATCCTCATGCCAACTTTATTCGG
This sequence comes from Vipera ursinii, assembly GCF_947247035.1. Classification (NCBI taxonomy): domain Eukaryota; kingdom Metazoa; phylum Chordata; class Lepidosauria; order Squamata; family Viperidae; genus Vipera; species Vipera ursinii. The sequence continues at coordinate 136,162,975 of NC_139516.1, read as the reverse complement.
GATCTTTTTTGCTGTCATGCTCAAACACGCTTTTGGAACTGCAACAGAGGGTATTTATCTCCAGACCAGATCAGTTGGAAAACTCTTTAATCTCTCTAGATTGAGAGCAAAGTCTAAAGTCCAGCTGAAATGCCTACAGGATTTCCTCTTTGCCGATGATGCTGTCGTTACTGCTCACTCTGCCGAAGACCTTCAACAATTTATGGACTGTTTTAGCAAGGCTAACAATCAGCCTGAAAAAAAAAACAGTCATGGGTCAGGACGTGGATTCACCTCCCTGTATTACAATCTCTGCACAAGAACTGGAGGTCGTCCATGACTTTGTGTACCCCGGCTCAACCATCTCCGACACTCTTTCTTTAGATAGTGAGCTGAATAAATGTATTGGTAAAGTGGCCACTACATTTTCCAGACTAACAAAGAGAGTATGGCTTAATAAGAAGCTGACAGAACATACAAAGATCCAGGTCTATAGAGCCTGTCTCATGAGCACACACTTGTACTGCAGTGAGTCTTGGACCCTTTACACATGGCAGGAGGGAAAGTTAAACATCTTTCATATGTGCTGTCTCCGATGTATTCTTGGCATCACCTGTCATGACAAAGTTCCAAATAGCGCAGTCCTGGAATGTGCTGGAATTTCTAGCATGTATACACTATTGATACAGCGACATCTACGTTGGCTTGGGCATGTTGTGAGAATGGCTGATGGTCAGATTCCGAAAGATCTCCTGTATGGAGAACTAGTGCAGGGAAGGAGCCCCAGAGGGAGACCAGAGTTGTGATATAAGGATATCTGCAAGAGGGATCTAACGGCCTTGGGAATGTACATTAACATCTGGGAAACCTTGACCTCTGATTGCTCTGCTTGGAGGCTAAATATGGAGCATGGCCTTCTCCAATTCGAAGAGACACTTGTGCGGCAGGCTGAGGCAAAGAGGCATTCCCAGAACCATTGAAATCTGGGGGCTGGAGAGGGGACAGATTGTATCTGCCCTCAGTGTGGAAGGGACTGCCACTCTCAAATTGGCCTTTTTAGCCACATCAGATGCTTGTTTAGGACCTCTTTCCAGAGCACGATGCCATAGTTTCTCAAGACTGAAGGATGCCCTAGCATATATATTTTTGCATGTACAATTGCCTCTGATGGTTTCAGTTTTAATGTCCCAGATGCAATCTTTTTCTGTACTTTTGACATCCCGAGTATATATTTTTTGTTCAACCATGAACATCCACATTCAGATGCAAGATGCAATAAAAATATTCTTACAAAAACCCGAAGTGGTGCCCTTTGGCTTAAAAGAATGAATAACCCTGTAACGTGTACTATCAATTTCAGAGTCATCATTTCATGCTATAATTAGTCAAGCCATAGAACCATCAGTAAGAATCACACTTTAAATAAATTCAGGTGTTGGCTAAATACTGTATGATATTGGGATTTGTTATTCTTTAGCTACCCCCACAGAAATAAAAGGTTTGGAATTTATCTGAACATCAATTTGTTCATTTTTTCCTACAGTAAAATATTACTAATGTTCTCGTAACAAAATGGTTCACACTAAATACATTTAGGGATACATTTTGTTGTTATGGGGGGGGAAAAAGGCCTTCCCCAGGCCATTTCAGACAAGTTTAATTGCATATCTCAACTCATTTGGGATCCTCCACTTTAGGTCAGTGGTTTTGCTTTTTTTCTGAAGCTAAAACTCAATTATGCCATTCTCTCTCAAGGGAGTTTAAAGTAGCTTCGTCCATAATGATATTTAGGCAAGCAGCAAAAAGCATTTATTTGCTTCACTTGGCTTTGAATGACTTTTAATATAAGATTGGTTTAAGTCCTGTTGTTTTTATTAGTTGCTTCTATTAATGTTTAATTAGTTTTTACATTGTTCTGGTGGAATACAAAATAACTTCCACTTGTACCTTTTCATTCCATCCCTAGAGTGCTAATGGTGGCTGATATACAAAAAAGAAAAAAAATAATAATATAAATGGTTAAAACATTACTAAATATTTATACATAACAATTAAAGTATTGTTCAAATAATTCTAAAGACAATATTGACTACTTTCCTGAAAGTGCAGACAGTCATGACTAAGCACATGTTTCATCTCAGTTAGGAGTGATAGCCCATGAATTCCTTCTGTGTGTCCAATAAATAGGAGTGTATAATTAGCAGCATCTTTAAAAGTGAATTGTCTTTAAGTTTAGTGCCTGAAAACATTTGCTATACACCTGCCATTTCTACTGCAATCTCTTTGGGGTAGATATAGGTATCACACTACTTATCTATAATACGCCATGGTAGCACAGTGGTTCAAATGCAGTATTGCAGACTAACTCTGCCAACTGCCATCAGTTCAATTCTCACCAAATCAAGGTTGACTCAGCCTTCCATCTTTCTGAGATGAGTAAAATGAGGCCCCAGATTGTTGGGGGTAATATGCTGACTCTGTAAACCGCTTAGAGAGGGCTGTAAAACACTGTGAAGTGTAATATAAGTCTAAGTGCTATTGCTAGCTACAACCTTTAAACTATATTGCTCTTTTCTGCTATGAGGAAATGTTTACCGTTGTTGAAATAAAGATCTGCCAATTTGCTTCATGTGAAATTGGGAGAATTATTCTAGTTTATACTTATTCTAGCTTATACTTATATTGCCTCACATAGCAAGGTTTCTTTGACTATAAACAAATTAAGTACAGAACTTTGTTAAGGCCATGTAGTGGTTTGGAAATGTCTTTCCAAACACATGTGTAAATAAACTCACTTTTTAAAAACAATGTCATAGCTAATGTCTACTACCAGTTTTGTTGTCCTGATTTCCATAAATGGTTAAGTGTTATGTACCCAAGTAGTTTTAAAGAGATTGTTGCAAACATATTTCAGCATATGTCTTTAATTAGCCACACTTCTTAAAAACAGATTCTTAAAGCAGCCACTTAATATTGAAGGAAAACAGCTGCAATTAGAACTTAGTCTTCAGTCCAGAACTTGATCTTGAGTCAAACAGAGTATCAACTGTATCAACTCCTTCCAAATTATTTTTTGTGTTACAACATGCTATAATTGCTCTTGGGCTCTCAACTGAATCTAGAACACACTCTGAATCAAAACCATCTATCTGGCAAAGAGAATGAGAGAGAGAGAGAGAGAGAGAGAGAGAGAGAGAGAGAGAGATGGGACTCATTTACTTATTTATGTTAAAGTATAAATAGTGTCATTCCTATAATGGCCTTCTATCAGCACACCTTTTTTCCCCTTTAATTTCATTTTTTTCTCGTTATTTAGGCACTTCTGTCATTCAAGTAACTGCGACCGATGCTGATGACTCTAATTATGGGAACAGTGCTAAAATTGTATATAGCATCCTCCAGGGTCAGCCATATTTCTCAGTGGATCCAGAAACAGGTTAGAATATACATTGACTTCCAATATCCATTGACTTCCTCTGTTACGTGAGCTTTGGATTTCAATGATGTATGGGAACTGACAGCTTTAATGAGTTTTTCAAACTTGCACCTTTTGTTTTGAATGACTTATACATGCTTCTTCAGCTGGAATGTTCACTGTTAATTTCAAGATATGGAGTGGAATATTGTTAGGCAAAATTGGTTAATGACTCTTCTTAGCTTGGGGATGGAGGTAAGCAAACTGAAAATTTTCTTATGGTGTTTTTTTTCTGGAACAATAGTTTGTCAATTTTGAGACTTCAGCAGATGCCAGCCTTATCAGCCTGTTTAATTGGCTGTGGAAATCATCTCTTAGATAAGCCAAACTGAAAACCTTCCATGATCTACAGGAGAGCAGTTGATTCATCAACCTGGTCCTCTGGCATAAGTTGCAAATTGTTTACATGAGCATGGTGAATGCGAAGCCACAGCTGCTGGATATATTAAGTTGCAGGATATTTTGGAATAGCTAATGTGCCACAGAAGACACAATAAACAAAACAAAACTGGATGAAGCGGATTATCTAGACCCGTACCAATCGTTTCAGGCCCGGGTACAGCACGGAGACGGCATTGGTCGCGCTGGTGAATGATCTCTGGAGGGCTCGGGACAGGGGGCATTCCTCTGTTCTGGTCCTATTAGATCTCTCAGCGGCTTTCGATACCATCGACCATGGTATCTTGCTGCGGCGTCTCAGGGGATTGGGAGTGGGAGGCACGGTTTTACAGTGGTTCTCCTCCTATCTCCAGGGACGCTCGCAGTCGGTGTTGGCAGGAGGGCAGAGGTCGACCGCGAGGTCTCTCATTTGTGGAGTTCCTCAGGGGTCGGTCCTCTCGCCTCTCCTGTTCAACATCTATATGAAACCGCTGGGTGAGATCATTCGTGGTTTTGGAGTTGGGTATCATCAGTATGCTGATGATACCCAGCTTTTCCTTTCGACCCCAAACCACCCCAGTGATGCCCTCACCGTGATGTCCCGTTGCCTGGAGGCGGTTCGGGTCTGGATGGGGAGGAACAGACTTCAACTCAACCCCGACAAGACCGAGTGGCTTTGCATACCTTCATCCCAGGTTTATTCGGACATTCCACCTCTCGCTATGGGGGGCGAATTATTACCCCCCGTAGATAGGGCTCGCAACTTGGGAGTCCTCCTAGATTCACGGCTCACCCTGGAAGACCACATAGGAGCTGTGACTAGGGGGGCTTTCGCCCAGGTTAGCCTGGTGCGCCAGTTGCGGCCCTATCTAAGCCGGGATGATCTATGCACGGTCACTCACACGCTCGTGACCTCTTGTCTAGACTACTGCAACGCTCTCTACATGGGGCTGCCCTTGAGGACCACCCGGAAGCTCCAACTGGTACAGAATGCAGCCGCGAGAGTTGTGTTGGGAGTTTCCCGATACTCCCATGTCACACCTCTGTTCCGTGAGCTGCATTGGTTGCCAGTTGTCTTCCGGGTGAGATTCAAGGTACTAGTAATGGTGTTTAAAGCCCTACATGGCAGGGGTCCAGAGTACCTTAGGGAACACCTGCTGCCGGCGTCAACTTCCCTCCGCCCTGTGCGTTCCCACAGAGAGGGACTCCTCAGGGTGCCACCGGTCAGAGAATGTAGATTGGTGGCACCCAGGGGGAGATCTTTCTCTGTGGGCACCCCGGAGCTATGGAACCAGTTACCGGTTGAGCTCCGGACAGCGCCCGATCTTCGCTCCTTTCGCCGCGATCTGAAAACATACCTGTTCGAACAAGCTGGCCTGGCCTGAGGGGGGATTGGTGGGGTTTTTACTATCATTTTATTGGGGTTTTTATTAATGTATCAACTGTTTTTATGGGCATGTATTTAATTACCTTTTAATTTTTGTAACTCTGTGTTTTATTCTTGCCCTGTACACCGCCCTGAGTCCTTCGGGAGAAGGGCGGTATAGAAATATTAATAAATAAATAATAAATAAATAAATAAATTGAGGGTTGATAAGTTGGATTGTGCCATTACAGTTTGCAAATGGTTATTGCCACATTTCCTCTCTTCTATGTAATATATGATACATTAGAATAAGTCTTTTTTTCCTCATGTGATAGCTTAATGTTTACATGCAGGATTGAGTTGGAAAGTGCTTTTATATATTGAAATGATACAATTGCTTCATATATAGATCTAGGAGAGGATTATAAATACCTACCTACAGTATTATGTCCTCAAAGATTTGCTTCAAAATCTCTCTCTCTCTCTTTCTGTCACACACAAGCACACATTTTATTCTAACATATGTAGCCATTTTAGCCTGTTTTCTGTTTTGTTAGAAAGATAATTACATTGATTTTAATGCCAGGCTAGAAAATACTGTGAAATATGACTCCCCTGTTTTTTTCCTCACTATAACATTAAACTGGACAAATATACTTGAATATTGTCTTTCATATTTTCTTTTACTTCTATTCTCTATTTCTCCCCACAAGGTATAATCAAGACTGCTTTGCCAGATATGAGCAGAGAAAATCGAGAGCAGTACCAAGTGGTCATCCAGGCAAAAGATATGGGAGGCCAGATGGGTGGATTATCAGGAACCACCATGGTGAACATCACCCTGACTGATATCAATGACAATCCACCTCGATTCCCTCAGAGTATGACATATTTAATAATTCTGTTATCTTCAGAAAAATCATTATATTCATTCACCATCTGCGACAGTAATGCAAGTGAACCTGTATTGCAACTATGTAAAGTCATACCAGAATTGATATCTGTATATTTCTAAAAAAAAAAAAAGAAAAAAAAAGAAAAAATCTTGCCTTAAACTAAAATTTTCAGATTGTGGTATTTTAGTCATATAAGACTGAACAACTTGAAGTGTTAAAAATACACTAATCTTTTTTTATTTGGTAGTGTAGAGAGTGCTATAAAATAGAGATGGATTCTAAGCAGCACTTGGTTATGTCTGGTTTGAAATTTCCTCTATTTGTGGCAGGCCTATATCTGAAATGGAAAGGGATCGTTCCTATTTTCTTAGGTACCAAAAAGTCTTTATATAACTTTGATTGATGTTTTAAATATCTTCCAACCTATTTTATACCTCAGGGGCCCCAATTAATTAGGCAGTTTCATGAATTAATCAGGCAGAATGGCTGTTAGAAGTGATGATGTGAGAAAATCTTCTCCAAATAATAATAATAATAATAATAATAATAATAATAATAATAATAATAATAATAATAATAATAATAATTATTATTATTATTATTATTATTATTATTATTATTATTATTATTATTATTATTATAATAATAATGGATAAGAGTGTATCTGAAACTGCCACTCATAAAAGCTAGAAAATCTATCCAGTGTGGTCAACCAACACAACTAACCTTTCCAAGAATTATCATTTTTTTCCTAGTCCAACACTTATCGTATGTTCAATGTATGTTCAACCAAAGAGCCTTGGTGGAGCAGTGGGCTAATGCCTCCTTAAGTAACACCAGCTGCCTGCAATTAGTGCAGGTTCGTGTCCCACCAGGCTCAAGGTTGACTCAGCCTTCCATCCTTCCACGGTAGGTAAAATGAGGACCCAGATTGTTGGGGGCAATAAGCTGACTTTGTAATAATGCCGCTTGGGGTGTGTGTGTGAAAGCCCTAATAAGCAGGCATATACATAGAATGAAGGCTACTGCTAAGCTTGTAAGCCACCCTGAGTCTTCGGAGAAGGGCGGGATATAAATGGAATTAAAATAAATAAATAAAAAAATGTAAATAAATTCATGTGCTAAAATAATCAAAACTAAACACAGGCAATCAACTGATCATATTATCATATACTCTGCCAGAAAACAGTAGGGTCATGAATGTGCTTCCCTTTGTTCTTTGCTGCATCAAATAAACTAGTAGGAATCATTATGAATGAATGAATCTATCACTCATATTCCACAGGTTTCAATAACAATAGGCTATAGGTGTTCCTTGATTTATGTCCAAAAATGAACCCAGAATTATGGTTGTAAGTCATAGTAATTGTTAAGTCATGTGCCTATATCTAGCTTTCCTCATTGAGGTCAGTATGTCAGGATAGGGAACGCCCAGAAGGCCTGGCACAGGCCCACTCTGCAGCACCTCAACAGCTCATACCTGGCTAACAAGGCCTTCCCCACCCACTAAAACACTCCTCATCGAGTTTCCCATTCCATTGGGTCTCACACACTCAGGCTTCTCCCTCCCCTCCCCATTGTCTCACTTCACTGATCTTTACTGACTATCACCTTTCTCAAGGGGAAGTATCCAATGCACTGCTCAGCCTTCCTACCATGTGGTAGCGGCATGATTTTGAAAGCAGGCATAGTTCTCATGATCTGAGAATTGTGGTCACTCCCCAGATGGTGCCCATTCCAGGATGGCATGAAACACTTGTGTAGGAGGGCCACACAGCAGATTGGCTGATTGTATTGCCAAACAAGAAGCAGCCAAAGTGGCAGATAGGCTTCCCATAGAGAAACTGTGTGGTGCCATCTCAGAAGAAGTCACCATTTGGGGAGTGGCCATAATTCTCAGATCACAAGAAGGAAAATGCTTAGAGCACTTTCAATGTATAATTAAAGCCTGGGCCATGACCTTCCCACTCCTCTTCTCACCTTGCCCTAGATACAGTCAGTCATGGTATCTGGGATGTGGGGTACTATATTTCACTATTTTTTTCCTTTGAAGACCTTCTCCTAGTTGCTGAGGAAAGTCAATAAATCAGGTGTCTGTTGCCATGGAACTTTGTACTCTCACCATTCTTATTTAACATCTGAGAGAGATCCACTGACAGCAAAGATTGTTATCAGCACTTTAGATGTTTACCTTGACCAAGACCAACCAGAAAGTGCAGTTGAGCTTCTTTCCCAGTACCTGGAAGGCTTGAAGAGGGAGGAGGAACAGTCACGCTCAATCCCTGAAAGAGACTGTGGTTCTAAGTTTGGACACCTTCTATTGCTAATATAAGGGCACTGGAAAATGTTTTTATTTCTTGGTTTTTATTATTGTAATACTGAAGTTAAACACATTTGGCCTAAACAGTTCCTTGTGAATTGTTACAATTGGAAAGGTAGTACTTCAATGTAATCTATTTTCTGGACAACTAAGCAAGCACTATGAGTTTTTGCATTGATTCATTATTGTTCTCCATCTAATTTCTTTTTTAAAGAAATTTGTTTGTTTGTTTGTTTGTTTGTTCCCTATATGTTTACAGAACAGAGGGTTTTCCATAGAAAACATTGTTGGGAAAGGCAACATTTTTTGTAGTTACTTTTAAAATAATGGTTTTCATAATAATATGCATCTTTCTCAGTTCCAAGATACCATAGCTTTGTGAAGCATAATAAGAGGTTATATTGCTTCAGGTATAAGTTCCTATACCTAGAAACAAGGTCAAAATTACTGCAGTTGAGCTGTAAGACAGGCTGCATAGCAATGAGATTACAAAATGCCACCTACAGCAGAACATTCTGCCCACTAATTCTAGATTGAGTTCATTTTTCATAACACTTGTGTAATGTGCTTATTGATTTTCATTCATCACTTGGTTAAGAGGTCTACTTAAGATGCAGGGATGTGATAGGGTAACCAATCAAACAAGCTGCTGAACTCAGAGTAAGGTGATATGCTATAAAATGTATACTCCTTGGTGGCAATTTCATAATGAGAATGAAAGCATCATAATGGAAGAAGAATCGTTGGTAATGATTTTTCAGCTCTTATTATTTCCTGTAGAACTTATGTGGACAAAATCATGTAAGGGCATATAGTAAACCTTTTTCAAAATGAGGTATTTTAATTACCATTTGCTGTAATGTATTTGCAATTCATTCAAAAAAATAAAATAAAGTAAGTTTACTGTAATATTAACACTATATTAAGAAAGATTGAATCACATCACTTAGGTCTACCATATATGGGCTGCAAAAAGTCAAGAGGACTACTGAATGGGATGAACGAGAAACAGAAAATAGTTACTGCCTTCTTATGGCTATCTGGACTTTCGCAACCCAGATAAATTTGCCTTAACTAATTTTTCATGTATTACATGACATCAGATATTTCTGAAGTCAACTAAGGCCAATAATTCTCAAGAGTCCATATCTAATATCACATCAATCTGTCAAAAAGTATTCTGGGACCTGCAATGATGGAAACAATATTTTGTGGTGGATTTTTTTTTTTTTGAGGAAGAACATAATTTAATTTTACACTGACGTAAATCAGAACCCCTACATCAAGGGTCAGATAACTATAATGTAGTTGAACAGCATGCCAAATTTCAATTTTTAGCTGTTTGAGATATAAAGT
>NC_139516.1:136100705-136150705 GCF_947247035.1 Vipera ursinii | reverse complement strand
AGGAAAAAAAATAGAGCAGAAAAAAAATGTTTGGCATCATTCTTCCTGAATATTCCACCTAGGTAGGAGTCATTTTTTCCCCTTGAAAGCATATTATGTCATTTTACATTAACTGTGACTCTCAGGTTGCCGAAATAAGTTACATTCCAAGCTTTTCAGTTTATGCAAAAACAACATAATGTGGCAGTGCATATTGATCTGACAATTAAAGTGTTGTCCTTGCCACTTAACCCTTGCTTATTGACTGATTAATGTATCAGTATACCTGTGACTGACTAAGCAATGTGGGAGCACAATTAATAAATGCATCATAATTTGGCAAGTCCTTTTCTCTCTTTCTTCAAGTCTTGCCTGCCTGTTGGCTACTTATGATCCTGGATTCTCTGGGCTCCCTGCCTCAGTTTGGACTGGAGCCATTTTGAAAATGCTTCTATTCTCTAATCTTCCTATTTGTACAGGTATGACATTTCAGAATTGGATACACAAACATACTTCTCCCAAAACTAAATTGACCACCAACAGAGACCTGGCCAGTGATTATTTTAGATTCTAGACATTGCTGACCTTGAAATAACAGTCAGAATGTTAATGACAGGAATTATAGAATTTATTTTCCATACAATGGGAAAATATGTTATCTGGAGAGGATTATCATGCAGTTCCTGGTATATACAGTATATCCAGGCTCCTGCCATATAATCTTTTGCCAGTGAGTTTCAATGTTACGAAGCTAAATGGTCCGATTCCATAAGTCAGATTTTTGTGTGCCTACACGATTACTCTCAAAATCTTTTTATTTCAGCAATACAAGATACCTAAAATGAGTCAGTCAGTGCCACCAAGTCTCTCCTCCCCGTATTTATCCCCATCCAGAAACAGATAAAATATGGGAGCTCCCCACCCCTTACTCACATATAAACCACTTCAGATGTTGCACTAAGAACTTCAAGAACCTTTTTGGTGGGCTCTAGTTAACCTTCCTATTATTTTTGACAGTCTACCTGCAAAGTTAACTTGGAAAATAAGCCAGGCACATTTTGTGTTTGCAGATTATTTTCATCATGGTTTTTTCTCTCCATTTATAGCCAATATTTTAAATGCTGAAAGATTTTTTGCTCAGCAGTTAAAATATTTCGTATATATGGAGGGAAAATGATAAAAAATATTCTATTTTATCTAATGCCCCATTTTTAAGAGCATTAGAACAAGTTTAACTTAAAATACAAATAGATATGGAAGAGAATCAGCAAAAACTTCAGTTCAATAATATGAATATCTGCTTGCTCTTTTCTCTTAAAACATTTTTGTTCAGTCTGTCCAAGGGAAGTATTCAAAGAGAACAAACATGCTAAATTATAATATACCACACCAGAGCCTAATAACCATGATTTCTACTTTATTGTATTGTGATAGCTTATATGGATATGTATATAGCAAAAATGGCTGGGATGAGTCACAGTATACTTAATGATGATTTATTGAATAAAGTCAGTTGGCTGGAATTGCACCACGTGCTAAACTATAAAGCACAATACAGAAACCACAATGTCTGGCTCAATCCAAAATACTAAGCCTACGCCAAGCAAATTACCTTATTGTTCATGTGACCTTGGTCACCATGGGGAAAAAGGAACTTTCATTTTGATTTTCTGACATGATGCCATGATACAAATGATGTGAATTTGTGTCCTTTGTGAAGCAACATCTTTGCAGATATGATAGTTCCCCACCTGTCCCCTATAAAGTAATTGGCCAGTAAATTTCTTCATGCAAATGACTTTGGCATCTACCAGCTGCAAAAAGTATAAGTGACCAGAAATTGGGAATATTGTAATGAACAACAGTGGAAATGTATATATGTGGTTATCTGAAAAATGGCCATTTGCTTCTGTAACAGCAAAATGCTGACAACAGACTTTGTTTCCTAAAGCATTTCTTGTACACTAAGACAGGTAATTGGTATCTTGTATGCTAACTTAATCTTTTCCCAAAACAGTGTTTCTCAACCATGGCAACTTTAAGATGTCTGGACTTTAAGAGCCTTGGTGGAACAGTGGGCTAATGCCTCCTTAAGTAACTCCAGCTGCCTGCAATTAGTGCAGGTTCGAGTCCCACCAGGCTCAAGGTTGACTCAGCCTTCCATCCTTCTGAGGTAGGTAAAATGAGGACCCAGATTGTTGGGGGCAATAAGCTGACTTTGTAATAATGCCGCTTGGGGTGGGCCAAAAGCCCTAATAAGCAGGCATATACATAGAATGAAGGCTGTTGCTAAGCACATTGATTTGTGCTTTAGATTGTAAGCTGCCCTGAGTCTTCGGAGAAGGGCGGGATATAAATGGGATTTAAAAAAACAAACAAAAAACTTCAGTTTCCAGAAGTCCTCAGCCAGCATGCTGGCTGGGAATTCTGGGAATTGCAGTCCACACATCTTAAAGTTGCCAAAGTTGAGAAATAATGCCCTAAAGCATGGGAGTCAAACTCACCATGTCACATGACATGTCGTGATGTATAGTGACTTTTCACACTGCTGCAGCTGGGGTGGGCACATTCTCCTCATGGTGCAACTGGCCTGTGTGTCAACAGTTTGACACCCTGCCCTAAAGAGTTCTTTTCTGATACATAATATATTTATATTTACAATGGTTTTTATATCTTTATTTTTATTATATTATAGTCCACCTAGAGCAGGGGTGTCAAACTGCTGGCTCATGGGCCGGATGCATCACCGGGAAACTACACTCACCCCATTGCCAGCAATGGCAAAAAAGCTCCAATAGGTTGCGCGACGTCACGTGACATCGTAAATTTGACATGTCTGACCTAGAGCCACCTGAAGCAACAAAATGGGTGGTACATAAATTCATTTATTAAATAAATACATACTATCTTGTTCAATGCTGTTATAAAATATGAATGATATTTAGAATAAATTGTTCATTTTATTTTGGGGAGAGAAAAAGAAAAGAGTCACTTTTCTTAAAGACAAAAATCTGTACTTTTACATATAAACATTTCATCATATTTTCTTTAAGCCAGCATGTATTTGCCAACATTAATTTAAGGCTCTTTTAGTTTTATCTCAAACTCAAAAACCTTAATGGTGATTACAATATTGTATTTGTCGTTTATTGCCTATGAGAGTATGAATTCAATTAAATTTGTGTTGCAAATATATGTAATAAAATACAGCTTGAAGATTCCTATTTATTTTTTGTAGCATTATTCTACTGTACTTGATAAGATAAAATAACTGGCAGTATTTCAATGTATATTTACACTGAGCTTATACTCAGGCTGACTTATTTCTGAGTAAGCTTTTCTTTGTAAAGTTGGTGCAAGACTTGTATGTTAGACAGAATGGGGTGACAGACTAAAGTGGTAGAATTCAAACTTATAGTAGTTTTGGCTGCATGTGGGTGATGGGAATCTTATTTCAAGAAAACAATTTCAATGTACAAATGAACATTCATTTACAAACTGGAATGTCACTACAGAAATAATTAGTCAAGCCTGTAGCCATCTGTTAGACTTTAGGATATAGAAGAAAAATTGTGTGAGTGTTTCTGTGGATTGTGTGGGAGGAAACATTTTAAAATAATGGATGACCAATAAAAAATGTAGTGTAATTAAAGCCTGCAAAGTCTTTAATTTTCAGAGTTTTGCTTTCCTCCACCTAATGTGTAGAATAAGTCTCTGTCTGATTACATCAATGTAAATTGTTCGACAAGAGAACAGATAGTCTTTGGTGACTTTTGAATGTCTTTCCTATGTTTTAAAGACAAACCCCAGAGAAAACGTTAGATCTCAAGTACTTGAGAAATAAATCCCTCATGGATCTCCCCTTTATGACAGTTCAACAGCTTTTTAATAATCGGAAAAAGACACAGCAACTTACTTCTGCTGACTTTGAACACAATACCTGAAATTGTAAAAAACAGACATAGGCAAGCTAGTACCCTCCAAGAATGTAAACTTCCATCAGCTCTTGCCACTATAGTCAATTATATAAGACTTATGGTATACTATAGAACAAGCTTTACTGCCTCCTGTAGTCTTACGTCCAAGCAATGCATACTTTTTTTTTTGCTGCAGCTTTATAAGGAGCCTCAGTGTATCGCTAACAGAATTTGTTAGATGAAAAGGATAAAATAATCAAGATATAGAAAGTCAGACCTTTGATCCTTCTACTTGAGAATGGTGGACACTGATAGAACTAATTCTCAAGGGTTTAGAGAGAATCTTTACAAATTCTGCTTAGAAATTCCAAAAGGTTCAATATGAGTCAGGTTGGGTGCAATAAAAATCCTTTATCATTGAGAATTATTTTTCTTCTATGACAACAAATGCAGAGTTTACTGCCTGTATTGTGAATAAAAGTGTCCAGTTGCTCATAAAAGAGACTAAGAAGAGACACAGATACAGATAGCTCTTGACTTAAAACCACAATTCAGCCTGGAATTTTGGTGGTAGGTGGTTGTGGTTGAAAGTTGAGTCACTGTGTGACCGGATTCAATTTTACAACTGTTTTTACAATGGTCATTAAGTAAGTCTCTGCAGTTGTTAAGCAAATCATATGGATGTAAAATGAATCATGTGGTCATAAATTTAAATTGTTTGGGGTGGTTTTTTTTTTTGGTGGAGAACACAATCACATGACCGTGGGAGGCTGCAACCAGTTGTAAATATGAGCTTACATGTGATCATGTAAGCTTGAGGATGTAGACCAGTCATAATTTGAGGATGGGTCATAAGTAACTTGTTCTTAACTCTGTTGTGATTTAAAATGTTTGTTAATTGACCAGTCATAAATTAAGGACTACCTGTAATGAATTTCCACACAAGCACTAGTCCTTTTTCCCAACATCACAAGGAAGTAATCAGTTTCTTAAAAGGTCCAGCTTCTTTGTCAGGATCTTGAAAATCTTCCTTCAAATGAACCTATTAGTTTAAGAAGTAACTATCATTGTATCTGTTCACCAGTCCCATTTGACAAAGCATCTCTATAAATCTATGTGACAAACTAAAATAAATAACTTTTAATTATAAATAGCTTTAGTTAGTCACTTAATTTTTTTAATATCACCTTTCAACCCAGAAGTATCCTCAAGATACTTTCCTTATGATACTATTATGCTATAGAGTAATTAACCATCCAGTTAAAATGTGCAGTTAAATTTATTCTATTCTTGCATGTAATTAATATTAGCTATTGAAAATAAGCAAGAGCTCCCATTAGCCAATATCAACAAGCAAGCCAACCTTTTAACTTCATTAAGAAATATAATTATTGTTTTCCAAAAAAAAGAAGCATCCTAAAACAAGAGGAAAGAGTTCCTCTACTTTAGAGTTTCACAGAAAGAGAATTAATTTGGGATGACTTGGACTTTAACTCTTTTCAATTTAATCCATACTAGCTCATAATGCAGAAGTGGTTTACCATTGACATCTTCTTCCATATTTTTAACCCCTTGCCTTGCCTTGCTTACACTCCTAGTATATCTTGATAGTATTTCATCTAAGCAATAGCCAGATTTTATCCTGCTTGGTTTTTCAAGAACCTCCAACTTTATCTAGATGCTACCAACCTTTCTTTAAGGTATTCAACGTGACAGCTTGCTCATTAAATATTACACTATCTACAATGCAGTTATTTGTTTGTTTACTTGTTTATTATTTAATTGCTATAGGAAGTGATTGGGTGCCAGCATACAATTGAGTTGAATATTACCTTTACCCTCAAATTGTCCTCCCTCCAAATGTGCCAGTCTTATTAAAATTCTTTGAAACTTGCTCTGAAAATTATAGCAGATGTCGTGTCTCAACAACCCTCTAGAGTCATTTCAATTTTAGCTTCGGGCAAATTTTTGGTAACATTTTTATCCCAAGACTGACTACTTTACAATCTGTTATAAACTAAAAAAAATACACATTAATTTTAGAAATTATATTTCAATAGATACACCTGTATGTTTTCCAGGGTAAGAATTCTGACACTGGATTGGACCATTAGTGCTACCAAGTATCTACTCTTTGTACCTATAATCTGAAATTTACAGGTAACAGATCAAAGAAGGTTGTACTCCATCAGCATTCTATTTTCTTTTATAACTTTTCTTTCACCAGTATTAGCTCTGTGCTCAAATTCGCTGGTTGTTTTCTTATACGTACCGAGCAGCTGAGGAACTTGCTTCTCTTGAATTTTTAAAATTATTTATGTAGTTGAATACCTAGGTGTACAGGTATATACACACACAAGCTTATGTTTTTATTTATTTTTTCCAGGCACATATCAGTTCAGCTCTCTAGAATCTGCACCACTTGGGACTTCGCTTGGAAGAATAAAAGCCAATGACCCTGATGTGGGTGAAAATGCTGCGATTGAGTACAGCATTGCTGCCGGCGATGGATCTGACATGTTTGATATCATCACTGACAAGGACACACAAGAAGGGATTTTAACAATCAAAAAGGTTTATTTTCCTCTCTGTCTTTTATTGGACTTGGCACTTCAGGTTTTAGATTTCCCTTTGAAGCTGGAGGTTGGATCAGATTTCATAAAAGGTCAACTGCAGAGAAACTAGCAGGTGTTAAGCTTCAAACCAACCTTCCTTCCATCCTTCCTTCCTTCCTTCCTTCCTTCCTTCCTTCCTTCCTTCCTTCCTTCCTTCCTTCCTCCCTCCCTCCCTCCCTCCCTCCCTCCCTTCTGTATTTTTAACTGTTTTCACTTGTCAGATGCATTGAAATTTGTTGGCATGTAACTTTAGAAGTATAAATGTTAAAGTTCTTTTGAACATGTAAGAGAGGTTAACGTATTTGGCAAGGAGTCTATGACAATTTGCCGTGACCACAGCCAAGTCACCACGGGACAACATGACATGGTCAACATGTCACGCCCAAGTCACTGTGAGACAACTCACCATGGCCAACTCGCGGCAGGACAACTCACCTCAGGACAAGAGTTATACTAATATCAACGAAATGGTGGAATATAATCATTAAAGAAAAGATGCAAAGAATGAAATGTGAATGACAAAAATTGAATTTTTTATTTTAAATAATTGAATTGTTAAATTATCCTGCAGTCAGTTGTCCTGCAGTAACTTGATTGTGGTGAGTTCGCTGTAATTGAGTTGGCCATGGCAAGTTGGCTGTGACAACTTGGCCACAGCGAGCTGGCTGTAGTGAATTGTCCCATTTTGCTTTGCAAGCTGACTGACTAGCTGAAGTCTACCATTTCTCTCCCAAAGGCTGTAAATAGCCAAATGTCTATGTGGTATCCTGAAAATAGGAGGCAAAAGAATTCTGGTTTCTAGTGAGATTTTTATCCAGAGACCCTTATTGAGTATCTCTCCCCCTCCCCTTTATACCAGGGCTTATAGCACTTATTTCACTGAGTTCTATATAAACAAAAACAGGGGGAAAATTGAACTGATTCTTGTCAGGAGTACTTGGGTTTTGACGCTTCCACTCGAGGTATTATTATGATAGAATCTGAAAAGTCACGACTTTTTGAGATGCCTTTTTATAGTGTCCTCCATACATTATGTCAGTTCTATTAAAGTAAATGGGGAAATCAGCCACAGGCTATGAAATTCATTGGATAAATTAGAGTTCTAATAAGGAGTTCCTGGCTCTGGGCATCTGCTTCACATATCTCTTGACAGCCCATCCACCAGTAGCAGATGGTCTCTGCCCAGAAATCATCTTTAAAAAGAGAGAAAATCAGTCTGTATGCTGATCTGCAAATACATGCTGCAGTTATAGTGTCAAAGAGTAGTGAAGGGACACACAATATGCACCTGGAGTGGTGTATATACTGTATGTGTGTTTGTGAATAAAATTATATAAATGCTATATGTGAAGTTAGTACAGTTCAGGAACAGCTTCAGTAGTAGTCCAAAATTGATATTACTCCTAGGATAGATTGAGAGAAATAAGAACTATGAAAGAGTTTATTAACAAAATATTGTGTTGTTGTTGACATATCTTCTTTCCCCATCTCTCTCATATTATTAATCAGGAGAGTACTACAGTAAAACAAACCAGGATAGCATTATAAGAGCATGACAACGGTATGAGAGCTTTCTCTCTTCATATAATTTTAGTTTCAATCATGTCTTTCATATGAATTAGGTTCCTCAACAAAAAGCCTGAATAGATAATTTTAGTAGAGAAAATTATCTTTTTTATCTTCATCAGATCTTTTGTGGAGAGGCAGATTTATATTGGTGGAGTCTTTTCCATTTTTAATTTCCTACAATTTGTCATTTTACCTCAGGTAGGCTTCGAGATAATTTAAAGCAGAGGTAGGCAATCTGTCTTCCTGATATTTTGGTCTCTCACAGTTCCTTGCTATTAGTAATAATCAACAGACTGATGTAAGTTAATGTCCAAAATATCTGCAAGGAATTAGACTGACTATTTCTTATTAAAGTGTGGTTAATTCAAAGAAGCCGACAACAGAAATCATGGTTTACACTGAACTTAATTTTCATTAGCTACAAATGATCCTGGGACACTAATTCAATCCATAGGTCAGCTGAAAGAAATCATTTTTATTTTCATTAGAATTCAAAATTTATCCCAATTCATTATCTCATCCCAAAGAAGCAACACAGATAACATTTGCATGCACAAACTTTGGGCACTTCTGCACAACCAGTGATTGCCCTGACAGTAGCTCTTGCAGGAATATGCTTCAATAAAACTTTGACTAGCACCCTTGGCATGTGTAGCCTATTTTTTTTATTCACAGTGAGATAAAAGGCAGAGGAAATCCAACAGTTGTGGCTGGTAAAAGATTTTGTAGCTATGTGCAAGGACACTGTTAATGTATTATGCTAAGCCCAAGAAGAGCTGGGTTCAAGGTTCAGCAATTGGAGCTCCCTGATTTATTTTTCTTTAAACTTTCCATTTCTTTCTTTTTGAGGGTATCTGCAATTCAACCACTAGTTCTTTTAACCCATTGACTCTTTCTTCATAAATTTGTTTTGAACTTCCATCTTGACATGACCAAATAATCCCAATGGAGATCATTTCCTTTTCTATGCAGCACCAAATTCATTCAGTGCCCAGTCATTCTTGATTAGTCTTCTTGTTCCCTTACACATATTTCTTAGGTACCCAAGTCCCATTATCACTCCAGTTTACTTCACTTGTTTACATTTCCAATTCTTCTCCTCAGGATTCATTTTTGGCCCTACTGAACAGTGATCTGTCTTATATTCAGCATTTCTCACCACTCTTGTAACCTTCAATAATTCTCTGTCTTTCTTATAAACCAACCAGTCAGCTTTTAATTTGCAACCATTCCTTTACCATGTCTGCATATGAAAAGACTTGTACTTTAAACCATGTATTCAAAACAAATGAATCATTTTCGAAGCAGTTAATCAACAAGAAGTCAGTATCCTGATACATTCTTGGTTATTTAAATAACCCATTCACTTTTTCTACATTGTCTTGCCTCATTCCAGCCAGCCTTTTTTTCTTCCTGTACTGCATTAATTTAGAATGTTTCTCAGTTCTCCCAAGTCCTCCCTGCTTTTTATATTATTACCATTATTTGTAATGTAATATATAAGTATTACTAACATATGGTTTCCCATTTTTCACATATTCACACAACAATCTATTTGGCAACAATTCCTACTTTCTGAATTGTTTCTTCCAAATGTAACCTACATCTTCATTTCCATGCTATGATTTATCAGTTCCATTCCAGAAGATTCAACCACCTCAATTCCAGTCTTTTTTATGTTTCCATTTTCTCTTGGGTTCAGTATCATGAAACTTTTCTATTATCTTTCTTTTAGTGCATCCATCAGTTTACCATTTATTTCCTTTATATTTCATGTCAGAGTCTTCCTTATGATATGGTCATCACTAAATGGCCTGTGGATATTGACTTCTGTTACCCATCATGACTTTGATCAATCAAGGCTTTCACATAAAACTTTTTAGAAGTATTTGCCTTAGTCGTACCTGTATTATATGACACATTTCCTGCTAACAGAAGGGTAATACTGTCAAATCTCAGTCCATTGTAGCCAGTATGACTTATTGAACAAAGTCCAGATTTACCCCAAGCATGCCTGCATGCATTTAATTTATATATCCCACAATCAGCTACAAGATGTTTGTCTTATTCAACATGAGCTATGATAGTTAACCATGAAAGCCAATATACTGTTGCCCATATTTCACCTATCTACTAACACACACACTTCAGCATCTAGTGATTTGATTTTTAAATTTAAGCTTTTTTTAAAAAAAATCTGTTATTTATATTGCAGTATATCCTTAGAGAAACTGCTGAGTCGAGATTAATTTGAAATGAGTTTTGAAAGATTTATATCAAAGAAGAACAATTTCTGGCTGACCTATATTTAGCACTCATTTTTGAAGGGGTCCTCTATTTGGAATAAGTGTAATTCTTATTCACCCAAACCAACAGCAATTTAACCATTGATCTCAGCAAGATGCAGATTGAACCTAATGGTTCATGCCAAATGTAGCGTGTTTCAGCACTTTTGAAATGAAACACTGATTTGTATTGATTGATAGAGCAAACCCAGAATGATATAGCACTGCAACAGACAAAGTTCAATAGATAAAGAAACTGCATTGTTTCAAAGTTGTAAATGCAAGGCCCATCTATCACAAACTCTCTTCTGTTGCTTTCAATGGAACTGATTGTTGAAATAACTATACAAATTGGATATGAGCTTAGGATGCTCATGTATATGTAAAAACTTTCTATGGTGTGTTATCTCACTGATTCATACTGATTCTTGAAAGACAAGAGCGTTGAAATTTGGTCTGTACATGAGCCAACATTTCTTGTCTGAAAATAGAATATGATTCATTTCTCTGCTTAGAAATTTGAGGCATGACATCTTTTTTAATAGTATTAGCTGCCAATAATAGAAAAGCCCAAAACTGGGATGAAATAGAATGTTAATTTATAACAGTTTCATTTCCATGTTGTTGTTTTTTACTAAAACTCTTTAAGTATTTTCTTATTCAAAGGAGCAATTTTTCAAATGAATTTTTAAAATTATTTTTCTAACCATATTGACATGCACTAAAAATAAAAGACTACTAAAATACTGGATGTTTAAATTATACCAAGTATTTATCAAGTTGTTTAAAAAAAAATCTGGAAAAGCATTTGCAGAATGTTAAAAGGATACCATTAAAATTATGTTAAATATCATTAAAATGATGGAAGATACATGATTGAATACAAAAAATGTAACAATAAGTATTTCAAAAAGATATTAAGAATGTAATCCTAAATAAAACTCATTCAGTTCAGTGGAACAGACAAATATATATAACAGAGGTCATTTTCAAGTAGTAATTTACACTTGCTAAATTTTTGTTTAAACAAATGTTTTTTTTTCATGGTTCATTAAACCTTACAAGATTTCCACGATCTTCCTTTTCTCAAAATCTCATATGTCACTGTTAGAAATTCTGTTTATATAAATCACCATATAGAACAGAGTACAGTCACCATGTGCTTTACTGCTCAACTATATAACTCTAACAGGAAACAGGAAACTTTACCTAGAACAAAAGAATATAGAGTATATACCATAGATCCAAACTTGTAAATACTACCGTCTACTGGCTGAATACTACTGTAGTTGTTGCATAGAATACATTCCAACAATGAGTTGCAACAATCACTGCTTGAAATCTCTTAAAATGATTTATTTAATCTGACATTCATGCCAGTTACTGTCAGATTGCTAGAAATGGTGAAATGATTGATAGTGTGAGATTTGGGATAATTTTAAATTGACTTTAATTTGGAGCATTGCAATGCTAACCATAGAACTGCAGCAGAACCCAGAAGACAGGTTTTCCAAAAATGCTTAATCCTTTAAAAAAAAGTACTTACATTTTTTTCTCCTTTTCTCTCTTCTTTACCTTCCATATTTGGATACAAGCAATTGGATTTTGAAAAGAAGAATCAATATAACCTAAAAGTGGAAGCCACTAACACTCATCCTGACCCACGATTTTTCTACCTGGCACCATTTAGAGACTCAGCTTTGGTTAAAGTTTATGTGGAAGATGTAGATGAGCCACCTGTTTTTAATTTGCCATCTAATTTAATAGAAGTAGATGAAGATGTCAGGGAAGGCAGTATCATTGGGCAAGTGATAGCCCAGGATCCAGATGCAACAAGGAACCTAATCAAGTAAGTTATCTTCCATAAATATAAAAAAGGCTACATTGAAAGTATATGATCTTGCCTAAATGTGCTTCAGACTTTAGCAACTTTTGTGTTTAATAATGGCAATAAGACTTCACAGGGTCCTTTAAATGCATCAGAGAAATGGTGACAAGACAATCAGAAAATCTATGGAAGATTTTTATCACTTTTTTCTCACTTTTCTCACATTTTTTATAATAATATAGCTTCACTTCACAGTATGTGCTCAGATTTTATTCCATTTATCAGAATAAATGCACACATGCACACACACTGAAAAGTATGAAGGAAGGCATTAGCAATTTATTTTGTTTCGGGTTTGGGATGGAGAAATGAAATGATTTTTTTAAAATTCTGCTTTGTGAAGCATAACACTGGATAATTCATTATTATTTATCTGTTACTTAGATTCAACTCTGAAATGACTCTGGGTAGCCTGTGTAGTTAAAAAAATAAAATAAAAGAGAAAAAAACATAATAACAATAATAATAATATAATAATAATAATAATAATAATAATAATAATAATAATAATAATAATAATAATAATAATAATAATAACAACAACAACAACAACAACAACAACAGCAACAACAATAATAATATGTTGTTGCTGTTGTTTTCCCCATTCCTTTACTGGTTAGCTATTTTTAAAGCAAAAAATGTCAATTTTGAAAATAGACAACTGTGTATCAAATTAGAATCCCCCCCCAAGAGTTTGATGATAAAAACACTGGTAGGGTGGAACACATGAAAGTGCTGTTAATTGTTTTTATAGTTTCTCTGCAAAAGAGGCTTTGGTTTATTTTCCTCATTCATAGCATGTTTAAAAAATTATTTTTATAGCTAATTTATTCTCTCAAGATGGCAGAGGGTGCAGAGGTTTTCATTATTTTTTCTGCTACATGTGCTGCTATTTCTTTGCACTGATGTGTCAAGGCTCCTTGTGATGAGTTTGTGAATGATATCTTACTCTGTGAAATTTCTGATGTTCAAAAAAATAAATGACAAGAGACTCAGAATGGGATAACCGCTAACTAACTGCTGCCAACTTGCCACGGCCAACTTGATACAGGACAACTCATCATAGTCAACTCACTGTGGGACAACTTGCTGGGGGATAATTCAACAATTCAATTTAAGTATTTAAATAATTAAAATAATATTTTGACTTTTGTCATTCACATTTCATTTTGTCCCTCCTTTTGCATTCTTTTTTTAATGATTCTATTTTACCATTTCGTTGACATTAGTGTAACTCTCATCCTGCAATGAGTTGTGCTGTGGTAAGTTGGCCACAGTGAGTTGTCCTGCAGCGAGTTGGCTGCAGCGAATTGAGTGTGGCCAGTTGGTGGTGGCAAGTTGGCCGTGGTTAGTTGGCCATGCTGAGTTGTCTTAGACCCCATAGTTCTGGATTTTTTTTATCAATATTATAGGATTCTGACCAGAAAAAAAGAACAATCTCCCAGATTTTGCCTTTGATAGCATGGGCTATGGTTTGTCTAAGTGCTGATTTTAGATTATTATTATTATTATTATTATTATTATTATTATTATTATTATTATTATTATTATTATTATTATTATTATTTAAATTTATATTCCGCCCTTCTCTCTAAGGACTCAGGGTGGCTCACAACATTAAAAAATTAAAAAACATAGAATACAAAGATTAAAAAAGAATTAAACAATAAATAAAGAAATAAAGGACAATTTAAGCCAATAAAAACCAAATTTAAAAAACCATGATCAGTCCAGGCCTGCTTGTTGGAACAACCATTTCTTCAGGTAGCGGCAGAAGGATCAAAGGTCAGGGGCCGTCCACAGTTCATTCCGCAGTTCATTCCAGACAGTCGGTGCACCCACAGAGATGGCTCTCCCCCTGGGGGTTGCCAGCCGGCATTGCCTGGCCAACGGCACCCTGAGGAGGCCAACTCTGTGGGAGCACACTGGGAGATGGGAGGTTGACATTGGCAGCAGGTGGTCTCGCAAGTACCCTGGGCCTAAGCCATGTAGGACTTTAAAGGTAATTACCAGCACCATGAATCGCACCCAGAGGGCAACCGGAAGCCAATGCAGCTCACGAAGGAGTGGTGTAACATGGGAGTATCGAGATCCTCCCATAAGCACCCATGCGGCCTCATTTTGCACCAGTTGAAGCCTCTGGGTGCACCTCAAGGGCAGCCCCATGTAGAGAGCATTGCAGTAATCCAGGCGAGAAGTGACAAGGGCATGGGTGACCGTGCATAGGGCATCTCGGTCCAAAAAGGGGCACAACTGACGCACCAGGCAAACCTGTGCAAAGGCCCCCCTGGTCACAGCAGTTAGATGATCCTCAAAATTAAGCCATGAATCCAGGAGGACACCCAAGTTGCAGACCCTTTCTGAGGAGGGCAATAGCTCCCCCCATCAAAAGAGGTGGAACATGTTGGACAATATGAGATGCCGGTATCCACAGCCAGTCGGTCTTGGAGGGGTTCAGCCTGAGCCTGTTCCTTCCCATCCAGACCCGCACCGCCTCCAGGCACCGGGACATCACGTCAAGGGCATCACTGGGTTGGCTCGGGGTGGAGATAAACAACTGGGTATCATCGGCATATTGGTGATACCTCACCCCAAAGCCATGGATGATCTCACCCAGTGGCTTCATATAGATGTTAAAAAGGAGGAGGGAGAGAACTGACCCCTGGGGTACCCCACAAGAAAGGGGCTTCAGGGTAGATCTCTGCCCCCCCTGCCACTAAGAACTGCAAACGTCCCAAGAGGTAGGAAGAGAACCACCGTAAAACAGTGACTCCCATTCCCAACCCCTCGAGCCATCGCAGCAGGATACCATGGTCGATGGTATCAAAAGCCGCTGAGAGGTCAAGTAGGACCAGGACAGAGGAGCAACCCCTGTCCCGGGCTCGCCAGAGATCATCTACCAGTGCAATCAATGCTGTTTCCATGCTGTAACCGGGTCTGAAACTGGACTGGTATGGGTCCAGATAGTCTGCTTCATCCAGGAATTGCGGAAGCTGACGCGCTACAACACTCTCAACAACCTTCGCTACAAAGTGAAGGTTGG
Source organism: Vipera ursinii (assembly GCF_947247035.1). Lineage (NCBI taxonomy): Eukaryota > Metazoa > Chordata > Lepidosauria > Squamata > Viperidae > Vipera > Vipera ursinii. Next base: position 136,135,409 of record NC_139516.1, on the reverse strand, counting down.
AGACAGGATGATAGTTATTCAAGGAGGCCAAGCCCAGAGCAGGCTTCTTGAGAAGGGGCCTCACCACCACCTCTTTTAAGGCAGAGGGGAAGACACCCTCCATCAATGAAGCATTGACAACTGCCTGGAGCCAGCCCCCTGTCACCTCCCTGGCAGCTGAAACCAGCCATGAGGTACATTTATTTATTTATTTTATTTTAATTCCATTTATATCCCGCCCTTCTCCGAAGACTCAGGGCGGCTTACAAGCTTAGCAGTAGCCTTCATTCTATGTATATGCCTGCTTGTTAGGGCTTTCACACACACCCCAAGCAGCATTATTACAAAGTCAGCTTAATTGCCCCCAACAATCTGGGTCCTCATTTTACCTACCTCGGAAGGATGGAAGGCTGAGTCAACCTTGAGCCTGGTGGGATGCGAACCTGCACTAATTGCAGGCAGCTGGTGTTACTTAAGGAGGCATTAGCCCACTGCTCCACCAAGGCTCTTGTAGTAAGAGTCCAGTAAACAAGTTGTAGTGCTCAGTCTACGCATGATCCTGTCCACATCATCCAAAGACACAGGGTCAAACTCACCCCAAATGGTATAATCAAGACCTTCCCTCTCCGCCCAGTTATAATTCCGCCCAGTTGGAGTCCAAACCAGTCCGGATCTGAGCGATTTTGTCCTGCAGATACTGTACAAATTCCTCAGCTCTACCCTGCAAGGGGTCATCCCTCGGTCGCTGGTTGAGCAGTGAGCGGGTCACTCTAAACAGGGTGGCTGGGCGGTTATCTGTGGACGCAATGAGAACGGAAAAGTAAGCAGATATGTCAAGGCTGTGTCTGAATCCAAGTCCTAAGGTTAATTGCCACCAAAATATGGCTGGTATTTAATTGCATTCAGCTCTGCCTAGGTTAAATACAAAGCAAAGAAGAATTTTCATCTTGCTACTACCACAAGCCCATCAGGCCTAAAAGGTCTTGCAGGAGCAATATTTATAGCTGTGACTCAGTGATTTCCAAACTGCTCTCATGACAGTTTCTAATTGTGACATTCAACCAGTTTTCTTCAGAGAGCCCAAGGCTTTTAGCTGTCTAAAATGCTTCATAGTCCCAACTGTCAGCTGTAATCTATGAGGATGATTTGTGGTAAAAATACACATACCCACATAAGACTCTTTAGGCTTAATAAGGTGAAATAGTTTCATTCATGAAAAGTAGACCCTTTTCCCCAATGCCCCTCTGGAAATTAGGAATGTCATCACCATCAATTCTCTCTATCCTGTTTAAAAATGATGTCTCATTTTGTTTATGAGCCAATCTGATGCTAACCGTGGGTGATCTAGCTATCTCTGTTTAATTTGGAGTAGAGTAGAAGAGCTCTTGGATTGAAAATGAACATCCTGCAATATTTCATAATGAATCATAAGTATATTTAACGGAAGTACACACCATAGACAAGTAATGTGGACAATAATGTGAAGGGTAATACTGTGGATCTCAATGTCCTTTAGGTCTACTAGATATTCCTAAAACTAATTAAACATAATATGACATGACCACAATTTGGACCAGAATTGTCATTGTTCTGCAAAGCAATTCCTAAATATGTTGCCCCAGATTTTATCGGGAGGTGTTTTTTTTCCATGGTTGTTAGGCAAATCACTGTGGTTGCTAAGTGAAATGTGCATCATTAAGTAAATCTGGCTTCTTACTGTGCTTGTTGGAAGCCAATTGGGAAGGTTGCAAATGGTGATCTTATGTTCCTGGGATATGGCATACATCATAAATACATGCCAGTTGCCAAGTGCCCAAATTTTGATTACTGCAATGGTTATAAGTGCAAGGATGAGTCAGAAGTCTCTTTTTCAATGCTGTTGTAACTTCAAAATGGTTGCTAAACCAATGGTTATAAATTGAGTACTACCTAAATGTTGTGTATTTGTTAAATGGCAGTGTGCCATATATATATATGGGAATGCATGTAATGAGTCCATATGGTCTATATGTCCAAAGAGGAATCATATTGATGAAATGGGAAAAAGGCCTACATCATTTTAATAGCCTGCTTTTTGTTCTTTTTTCCTTAACATTGGATATGATTAGGTGTGGGGTTTTGTGTGTATATAAACAAATTTTAGTTTTGTTTAATTTTTTAAGTTATCAGTTATCTTTTTAAAACCTTTTCTGCTCCCTAGATATTTGAGTATGAGGTTGGTTTTTTTATATCATATATGATACATATGTATGTTCCTGTGGGAGTGAGTAGGGTTAATTTTTTTCTTTAAAATACGTTGTGTTGTATACAATTGCTATATAAATATGTAATTTCTTATAATACTGCAAACTACTATCCAATTGTTTTCAAGAAATGTTAACTGTAATATTTTTAAAAGTTTAATCTTTTAAAATTAGTCTTCAAAGTTCATAAGGCTCAGGAATGTACTTTAAAAATGACAACCATAAGTGGTTGTATGTACCATAAGTGGTACATACATACATACATACATACATACATACATACATACACACACACACACACACACACACACACACATATATATATATAACTGGAATCCCAGGTGTAGACATTTGAAATCAGTGAAAATAAAAGCGATGAACTCCGGGATATAAGAAAAAATTCTTCTTTATTGCTGAGCTTTCGTCAACAAGCTGTTGACATCATCAGAGCAAGGGCTGAATGATAAGGGAGTCAGTACTTACACTTATATGGCAGTTATAACGTTCAAATTGTGGAATGTGGGTGTGGCCTATTTGTGACAAGCCCACTCATGTATAATCACAGTGGTTCCGGCTTTGTTGGAAAAGGCTGGTCTCTGGTTGATTTTTAAAAGTCGCGCCTAGCAGCTGCTTGGCACGTATCAGCTGTTAGGCGCGTAACTCTCATCGCGTCACATGCAGTCATGCACTGGCTGACAGGCTGTTCATTCGAAGTAGAGTTAAGGAGGTCATCTCGTTCCCTCGCATGCGGTCGTCACAGGCTTGATTCTGCTGTGGAAGGGAGCAGATATCCTTGTGGAGCGTGTAAGTGATTCGCTCTCCTTCATGTTTCTTTACCTGGTTGCTGTAAAATTTGCTTGTTTGTGTGATTTGGTTTGTCGGATCTTGAAACTCTTTTAGTGTGTGGTTGTTGTGTGTGTCTGTCTTGTTTTGCATGGTTGTTTGGTGTGTTTGAATGGAAGTCAGTGTTATGGTTGTCAGTTGTGAGTGATTTTGTGGGATGTTTGGTCTGGTTTGTTATTTTTTGTTTTATTGTGCATGGTGGGACAGATTTCAGTTTTGATTGTGGTCTCAAGATTCTGTTGTTGTTTGGGTGTTGTGTGTGTTTGTTTTGTTGTGTGTGGTTATTTAGTGAAGTTGCAAGATTTGTGTCTTGGGTGTTGTGGTCAGAAGTGGTGTTGTCTTTATGCGTAGAAGTGTCAGATGGTGTGTTGGTTATGCAAGCTATCATTGTTGTGTTAGAATTCTGTCTGTTGTTTAGTTCAATTGGAATGGATTGTGTTACAATAATCTCATCTGTTGTGTTGATATGGTGTTTGACAGGTGGGTGGAGTAGTGTGTTTGTGTCTTTGTTGATTGTATTTAAGCATTTGGATGTTTTGAGTTTGAATTATTACCACCATACCAAACTCTGAGAAGGCATTTACAACAACACATGATCAAAACTGAAATCTGTCCCACCATGCACAATAAAACAAAAAATAACAAGCCAGATCAAACATCCCACAAAATCACTCACAACTGACAACCATAACACTTACTTTCATTCAACCACACCAAACAACCATGCAAAACAAGACAGACAGCGCATGACTCCACGCAGTGCGACAAGAGTTACGCGCCTAACAGCTGATATGCACCAAGCAGCTGCTAGGCGCGACTTTTAAAAATCAACCAGAGACCGGCCTTTTCCAACAGAGCCGGAGCCACTGTGATTTTCCACGAGCGAGCTTGTCACAAATAGGCCACACCCACATTCCACAATTTGAACGTTATAACTGCCATATAAGTGTACGTACTGACTCCCTTATCATTCAGCCCTTGCTCTGATGATGTCAACAGCTTGTTGACGAAAGCTCAGCAATAAAGAAGATTTTTTTTCTTATATCCTGGAGTTAATTAATTCATAGTTCGCTTACTGAAAGATGGAAAATAAACATTGCAAATAAAGAAACCACTTAGGCAAATGCATTAAAAAAAAGTTCACAATTTTCCTGTCTGGGGTCTCAGGAAATAAAACTGAGCTCCTCCCCCTGCAAATGAATTATAGTTTAGTTCTTCGGAATTTAGAAGTAATTAGAGTAGAAATTCCAGTCACGAGAACTGCTTCTTTGAACACATCTTTTTACTGTTTTTGTATGTTGCCCTTACAGCTATTTGGGAAGTAAATCAGAATAAGAAAAAAAGATTTATGAAAAATACAAGCATACATCCTGACACACTTCTGACATCTAATGGCAGTATCAAAATTGGTATCCATAACAACGTTCCAATATACATGTGGTATTCTGACATGGCTATGTAAGAGTACAGATACAACAGGATGGCTTAGATTTTTGAAATGCTTGAGTTCTTTCTTTTGTGCTATTCTGTGGAAACGTCAATTTAACTAATGCATGAAAAAAAGTATCAGATGCATTTACGTTGACTTGTCTTCTATCTCCTTGCATTTTCTTCTATTTTCTGTTTGTTCCAGGAAAAATGCCAAGAGCCATTTGAGTAGTAAATAAATTTCTGCAAATCAATCAATAAATACATTTAATTTCTTGAAATAAAAAAGGGAACAATCCCTAATGCTCTACTGTTGAATGCACGAACTTTTGTAGCTGTACAGCATCTTAAGCCTTTCTTAAAACAACAAAAAATCAAAAGAATGTTGTAATAGAAAATGGTAAGACTTGTTTTATCATTCGGTAGATATTCTTTGGATCGTCACACTGATTTGGACCGAATATTCAACATCTACTCAGGAAATGGTTCCATATTTGTTTCTAAGACCCTCGATCGAGAAGCAGCCCCATGGCATAACCTCACCGTGGTTGCAACTGAAATTAGTAAGTTGTATGTATACTATAAAGTCAGTTTGAAAGGAAGAGGAGGAAATGATATGTCAAAAGCTGGACTTTTATGCATGCATTATTATTTACGACACATGACCTTATACCCAGCAACCAAATGTGTGTTCCACTATTTTTGCTTGCACATGACCCCCAATGTAATTATATTTACATGTTTTTATAAATTCCTTTATAATACAATTTGTATGAAATAAGATATCAGTGCATTTTAAAAGCAAATGAAGATAGAAAATAAACATTTTTAAGGCTACCAAATATGGCTTTCAAAAATCCAAGCTACAACTAGATGGCAGCCCAGTCCTATGGAAAACAAATCCTTTATATTTTGCATAGTTTTTTTCTTCTTCTTCAAGATATACCAGATTTGTTTGGTTTGTTAGTTTACAGTGTAATATTTCTGGCATTTCCTAATAATCCTGAAAATGATTTTTTTTTAAAAAGTACATGATACACCCATAAAATTTAGTGAGAAAATAGGTAATAGGTTTAAAGTAGCTTGAAGTTGCTGTAACCCATCTTTTATTGGTCAATGCTAAATAGAAAACACATAACTATTTTGCTTGACCAAATTATTGTGGCAAACATAGAGAGCAATTTTGCCTGGTTTCTCAACATCTTGCCAGAATCTCCCACCCATTAGTTTTAAATTCAACAGACAGTTTCTCTGACTTATTATAAGCCACTGCCCACAGTTTCAAGCAGGAACTTTACTCATATGAACTGAAAATATTGAAGATTGAACAAAGTGATGATTTACTTGCAAAATACATCTGCCGTGCCGAGCATTAGATCTTCTCTTGCACGTTTGCATGAAAGTTAATAGGCTCTCTCTAGTGTATGCAGTAGAGGGATGCGGTGGCTCAGTGGGTTAGGACGCTGAGCTTGTCGATCAGAAGATCGGCAGTTTGGCGGGTCGAATCCCAAGCGCCGCGTAACAGAGTGAGCGCCTGTTACTCGTCCCAGCTTCTGCCAACCTAGCAGTTCGAAAGCACGTAAAAATGCAAGTAGAAAAATAGGGACCACTACGGTGGGAAGGTAACAGCGTTCCGTGCGCCTTTGGCGTCTAGTCATGCCGGCCACATGACCACGGAGATGTCCTCGGACAAGCGCTGGCTCTTCGGCTTTGAAACGGAGATGAGCACCGGCCCCTAGAGTCGGAAACGACTAGCACGCATGTGCAGGGGAACCTTTACCTTTACTAGTGTATGCAGTGCTTTTTTTGTAAAAGAAAAAGGTGCCAGAACTCACACATGTCATACAACCCGCCTTGCCTACCCTACAAGGTTCCATCCAAAAAAGGTGCCAGAACTCTGTTCTGAGCGTTCTATGAGAAAAAAAATCCTGAGTGTATGAGAGTGAAAGCTTGGGACTGCTGCATTTAGAGAGAATTTCCAAAAAGCAACGAAAAAGAACTAGTCCCTATACAAATTTATCGGGGGGGGGGGATCCTATATATTCAATGGAAAAGTGTGTTGGATTTCAGCTTCAATATGAAATGTTAATATGGGCATTTATTAATGTATTAAATTTCTATATTGCCACAGGCAAAACAGTTTTGGTGAGATAACTTTAGGAATGTCTTAATTGCAGAGTGCCCTTGACAGCCAAGGCCAAAGCAAAGGTTTTATTATCTTTAGTCCTATGTACATTAAAAAGAAACGTAGTTGGCAAGACATTCAGTTGAAAGCAGAAATGTCTGAATTGAGATATATAGGATTGCACTGAATCTATATACTTTCTCCTTCTGCCAAATAAATATTTTGAAGTCCCCACAGGCAACTGTAGCAAATGGAGCTTTTGACAAAATGACAGAGCAACATTATGGTATCACAAAGCAAGCTCTGTCCCCTACCTACTTGCATGAAAATCATGATTCAAGAAAAATGGAGTTTGTGTCAAGATTGCAAGAATTCATATTTCATTCTTGGAATACATTTTTTTAATGTTATTATATAAATAATTTCAGAATGACATTTCTAAAGGATATTTTGAGTTGTGCTATGCTTACAACATAGGCACTGACAGTTATCCTTGAATCTTAGAAAAGGAAGTGATACAATATTGTGATCAAATTCCATTTTGTCCATTTTGTTACAGGCAATCCAAAACAAAGTACTCAGACTCCCATCTTCATTCGGATTTTAGATATAAATGATCATGCCCCAGAGTTTGCCAAGTTCTATGAAACTTTTGTTTGCGAGAATGCAAAAGCAGGACAGGTAATACAGCAATATTATCACGTCTGATTAACTGTGACAGCATGCTCCGTCTCAATTATAAAAATGAATTTATCATTTTTTAAAAAATAAGTTATGTTTCAATAATCTCAACTCTAACAACTATTTTGCTTCACCAATGTTCTGATTAAAAAAAAAATAGATGTAGTTTATTTGGTTTCATGGCAATACACAACAGCTTTCAGAGGTTATCAGTAATATAATCACACATATAAAATTATGTGTGTCCTTAAAAATGAAAAATGAAACTAATAATTTAAAGTTCAAAAATAGAACCATAAACTAAACACCATCACCATAATTTCCAAACATGCTACACAAAAGTTCTGCTTTAACCAATTTTTGGAAATATATAATTGAAGAAGCTAGTTAATCCAACTACTAGAGGGATGAAATCCCAAAAAACAGGGTTACTACTCTAATTACATTACAAACACAGTGTGTTTGGGCCTCAGACTGCCATACTTGAGTGAGAAATCATCAGCGGAGTGGAGAAGTTGATTTCAAGTGTGAAAGACAGTCCTGTAATTACATCTGTAATACATTTTACCTGGGATTACCTTCTAAAGCTTTGAGCTAGTCCAAAGTGCAATAGTCTGGCTGCTGGAAAATACTTGCTGGCCTAAACACATTACACCAGTCTTTTGGTCCTTGTGTTACCTTTCTATTAGCTTCCAAGTGCAATTCAAATGACAGCTTTGACCTTTGAAGTCTGAGATCCAGACTAGGATGACCTTCAACCCATCTTAGACTGCCTGACCTAGATGTCCTAGACCTAGAAGAAACTGCTTTTGGCCCCTCAGTTATACAACTAGCAGGTTCTCCTAGATAATTCACACACATTTTTTCCAGATTAATTGTATGTTATTAATATTATACCACAGATATTTTAATGTACTAATTTACTGAATCTAAGCTGTGAAATTATTTGATTGCAGTAAGTATCCAAATAAATAAAAATTGAATCCTATTTTACATAGCGAGATAATGTTAACTAATTATGGTGAAATACAGTGTCTACTCTGACAGACCCCTGCTTCTATGGATCTGCTGCTAGTTCTTGTGCTGCTATGATCAGTGTTCAGTCCAGCCCTTTCCAGCCACTGATAGGATTTCCCATGTCAGCCAGAGTTTCTACATCCCAAGCATTTTCATGGCACTTCCTCTGCTTGATCTTTAACCCATGGCTGCTGCTGCTTCTGGCATTTATTTAACAGCTCATCTTTTGGTGCCGTCTTACTGAGGCATTCCAGTTGCTCTGGGTTTCATCCAGGATGGTGGCTTTGACACTCACAAGATCCTGTCCACCTTCTTTCTGACTGATATATACTTTCTGGGTATTGGACCAGGGGTGGATATTCTGTACCTTGTGAGGAACCTCTAGGTTTTCACACCAGCAGCCTCCATGTCCTCCTTTGGCCAGTTCACTATATTGACAGGGAATGTGATGACTGGCAGGGCATACATGTCAATGGCATGGAACTTCTTTTTGCCACTGAGCTGACACTTACAGGGCCTGCTTATCCTTTGTTGATAGTTGAATGTTGCTAACTTCATTGCCCTTCTCATTGTGGTTCCCATGTGAGACATCAAGGTATTTGGCATTTCTTGGTATTTGAAGGATACCAACATATTTTGGGATTCCAAGGTACAGTATTTGAAAATGGTCTGTATATCTGCAATGTGGACTGCTGGTACTTCCACCCCATCAGTCTTAATTATTCTTTTTTCTCTTGGCTAACATCTGGCTACACTTCTCAAGTGCAAATAACATTCCAGTGTGTGTATGTGTGTGTGCGTGTATACATACATACATACATACATACACACATTATTTGTTTTTGTTGAAGTCAGACAATCTATTGGCCTATGTGTGTGTTTTATTCATCTTTCTCCAGTCTGTTTTCTCTCTCTTTCTTCTTTTGTTTTTCTCTTTCTCTGGTCATTTGAAATCTTATCAGGCTTACACAGATGCTTGAAAAAAGACATGTGTGCTGACAGGCACAGGGTGTTCTTGAGCTTCCAAAAGGTTTCTGAATCATTTTCAAAGCATGCACAGCCTTAAAAAATATATTACTAGGGAAAAGAGAAAGATATGATTAAAGCTTCCTTTAATTATACATTTCTGTACACCTGTATTCCAAAGTTCAATTGGCCTCCCCCAAAAAGTTGGGGGTTTTTTATCACACTTTTATTACCACTGTTCATGCAAATTGACAGTAAAGAATCAATCATGGATCACAACCTCGCCTTTTCCTACCTGTGTTTATGAGATACAAGCCCCAGGAAATGAACACAATTTCATTTAAAGATGTTGTAAAACAAATCAATGATATCATTACCACTTGTGTAATTAATGATCTTCTCCGTCTATCATATTAATCATTGAAATTTGACTGTCATGTTTCAGCTGGCTCAATGAGGGCTAGTAATGTCTTTGGGGGCACAGTTTGGGCTCTCTGCATAGAAGTACTTGCACCAGGTCAACTAAGAATGCTTTGCAACAGGGAAAAGTCTTCTTTTTTAAGGCCATTACATATGGAGCAGAAAATCAATAGCTAGTTCAGGGTAGATAGGAAGAATTATATGCTTGGCTGATTACTAATGCACACATACATATAAATAAATGTCCCTTTTAGAGTAGGGCTGTCAGTTGGGCTAAAGGATTGTTTAGTTATTTAGCTTTCCTCTGATTAATTAATTGATTTTGTACAGGTACAATTTACATTCAGGCAATCTCAATGAAGTTGCCCCACTAAGAATTCTGAAGGAGATAAACAGGCCTTTGCATTCCTCAACTGCATTTTCAATGTCTTTCTCCATATGCTGTGACTTGATTTAACTCTCCAGGTTCTTAGCTCACTTGAGTTCCGGCTGACTGAAGTGACTTTAAAGCTTCCCCTTAGTTATAGTTCAGATACTATTTAGAGCTTGGCTCCATTTACAGCCAGCACAATGTAACTCAACTTAAGGAGAATAGAATGAGAGCACTGAGGACTAGCAAACTTTTTATTTTCTGATGTTACTCAAAGTTTACTATTATTTTTAGAAAAATACAGAAATCATTACTGAAGGAAAAAGGAGAATGGTGGGCCCTGTGCATTTTTAGAAAAAAGGGGAAAAAACACCAACAAAAAGGGTGTGATTTATTTATTTCTGTCAGACAACATAATGCAACTGTGCAGGACACACAATCACATTTTTTGTACTGTGATGTCATGAGGCACAAATCAGTATTTTAATGTTATTGTGGCTTATAACAGACACCTATGAAAGAAATCTTTCATTTTCTACTAGTATTCAAAACACTGGAATGTAAAGCTTTCCTTGTTCTCATTTAAGGTAAAGACAACATTTACCACAAAGGAAACTTAATACAGAAACTGGAGTGTATGGATGATGTAGCTGACTCATGTAAAGACAATTACACAAAGTCCTTTTCTAACTTAATGTAGAAACACATTTTGTAAATATAGTATTCCTATTACATTTTGTCATTTTGTATTACACTGCCTTGCTGATATTACTTTTGTTGAGAACAATGACACAATAGAAGCAGCATATTTGGGAGTACAATGTCCCCTCTTCCAATGCATCCTCTCATGCAAAAGAGTTCAGAAACTTTCACTCCATCTCAAATCTAAACTTTTAGATCTTTTCAATTAAATGCTTTGCTTCCTTTCTTTCAAAATATATTTCCCATTATTTGTAAGAGTTTTGATTATAAAATAGCCAGATTCCATTCACAGGTGTATTATTTATATCCTTTGATTTGTAGTAACGGTCTCGACTTTAAATATCAGTGAAGCCTATAGGTCTTATAACTTGCTATGCACTTTCTATTATTTTTACTTTTTATTTCATTTTGGTTTTTTTAAAAAAACAACAACAAAGTGACTCAAGTGAGGAATGTTCTTCCGTGAAGATACTCCATAAAAAATATTTACTAGGCAATGATATGAAAGCATGGTATTTATAAAATCAGTTTCCTTTGATGTGAATTTTATATATTGTCGTGTTTAATAGAACAGCCAGTCTGATCCAATTGTTAAGGCATCCATTTAAAAAAAAAAACAGGAGACTGTGAGTTCTAACCCTGCTTTAGGCATGAAGGTTGGCCTGGTGACCTTGAGAGAGTCACTCTTTCTCAACCTAGCTCACCTCACAGGTTTGTTCTAAAGAAAATAGGAGGAGGAAGGCATGTTGGATATGTTCACCATTTTGAATTATTTCTAAAAATTATAAAGGCAAGAATAAAACATCTTTAAAAAGCTATCAGTAAAAAAATTTCAAGGTCATTTCAACAAGACCTGAAAGAATTGGCATGGGATAACATGGACCTAATTTTCCTAAGAAAAATAGATAAAATTCAACTTCTAGGACAATTCCTTCTTACATTCTCTGGAACTGTAAGTGTTCTTATTACTAGTCTCCCTAATTCACTTGCTTATCTTGCTTTTGTGAGCATCTACAAATTGGTAAATAGTTGATTTAATATATGTAGGGGAGAACTTTTTTTATACGGTGCTTCAGGAAAGGTTGTAAAGCTTTATCTTGACAGAGGAATTAAAACTGTGGACAGTTTTTAGATTCCTATCTGGCTTATTGCCCCTGCAAGATGTCAACATAGGTAGAATTAAAGGAGTAACAGCAATTCTGAAGAGTAAAAACACCAATTTAAAGCAAAAATAATCTTTCACAACAAGGTTCTTTTGTGAACAATGAAAGTACTTTATAGTATATTCAACATTTGGAGTGCTTACTGCCACATCTTTATTCATAGTCCTTCCATAACTCTATTAAGTGGGAGGATGAATGGGAATTTTCCTCCATCAGAAGACCTACACATAAAAATAGTGTGACTATAAGCAGAAAGGAACAGCGCATTTATATGGTAAATTATATAAAGATTGAAAAGGTAAAATATTGTTACTACCTAATAATGACTGTTATTCAGAAACCAATAATTTTGACTGATGATATATCACTTTTTCTATTCCTTGTGGTTAGAAAAAGCTAGCAATGAAATTTTCCAAGCAAGTGAGAAAAGTCTGAATAAGGAGGTATACTACCACACAGTGGCTTCTACAACAAACAACAATGGTTCTAAAAGAACAACATGCATGTAATGACATAATACTACTATTATGTATTACTGCCAGGATATTCATATTGCTTTTTTACCCACTTTGATTCCCCACCCTCCCTCCATAGTTGCCCATCTATTGTCATATATGACCTATGACTTATTACTTGCTGTTTAAATTATACACTGTGAGCTTATGCACCGGAGACAAATTCCTTAGGTATCCAATCACACTTGGCCAATAAACCTATTCTATTCTATTCTATTCTATTCTATTCTATTCTATTCTATTCTATTCTATTCTATTCTATTCTAGTCTAGTCTAGTCTAGTCTAGTCTAGTCTAGTCTAGTCTAGTCTAGTCTAGTCTTTATTATTTAGATGGGCTATAATGTTTTAGAAAAGAGGTTTCCATGACAATTTGTTAGATCTTGGGATATTTCTTGTATAGCTGAGAGTAAACTAGAAGAACCAATCTTGTTGCAAACTAGAAACTAAAGCTCTTCATGCTTTAAAATGAAATGTGTGTGAGAGGCATGGTGTGGAGAGCAAGGGGTATACGAGATGGGCAGCATGGGTTGGGGAGGGTGCAAGGAGTAAATGAGAGAAGAAAGTCGAAGAGCCTACACAACAGACACAGTGCAGGTCAGTGAGCGTATGCAAGAGGTTGCACAAGAGGTCCAGTGGAGGTCAGTGAAAGTGGATGAGAATGCAAGGGAGAGGTGCAAGAGGCAGATTTTATGTTGGAAAAGGTTCCTGAGAATACCATCTACAGCCAAAAACAACAACAAAAAAGATCATTGAACAAATCAATCAAGAGTTCTCAAGACACTCAAAGACAAATGAGTATCTCAAAATATATTATGGACAAATTGCGATAAGACCTAGCTCTCTTGAGAAATCTGTAATGTATATTATCTTGAAGAACATCTATCTATATGACTGCTGTGATAGCATCAACCTAATGGCACATAATCAATAAATCAATAAAGGATTGTATCTTTGCCCAAAATATTGTTCTTATTAGAAAGAATGGCAAACACTTTTTAAAAGAGGAAATAAGAGTACCTGAAATAATATTCAGAAATACCACTGACCTTATTTCCTTGTTCACTGGGTATTTGGCCTGTTTTTATCCTTATACATTTGTGTTTGCTGGCTGGTCTCTTTATTAAAGTGTGACAGAATACTCAAATTGTTAGTATAATTACTGGATAATTATTTTATTTATAATTTGTATTCTACAATAACAACCTTTCCTTCTAAACTCTATATTTTTTCAGAGCGGGGGCATAGGTGGTTATTTCCTTTTTTTTTCTTCTTTATATGTTTGGGTTTTAAAAATTTCTCCAACCTGGTATGTTCAAGATATTTTATACTACTACTGCAATCAGCCTTGTCATATGTTGTCTGTGAAAAATTGAATTTGGAGTTCCACGTATTTGGAGAGTGCCAGTTTGGACCAGCATCCCTAATATGAGATTTATGTCACAAACAGCAAAGGGAAAAAAAGTGAATGAAAAAAAAAACTATTGCAAGTTTTTATAGGAATAGAGTTTCATGAGCTGCCAAAATAGACTGTACTACAAGACAAATAAAGGCACTGAATGGAGACTGCTGGCCTCTATCTCTGTTCAAAAGGTACAGAAGAATAGGTTCTTTCTGGAAAAAAAAATGAATAAAAAAGCCATGTCCAAAAGTAACACATGAGTGTATTAACAAAAAAAAGAAAGAAAGAAAGGAACCGTCTTACATTTGGAAAAAATATTATTAAGAATATGTCATAATTTTACAGAGTGAAAACAAAGCACCATCAAGCACTGTAAAACCAATACGAACCAAAATTGTATAGAATTAAGATGTTGGGCTGATAGCAGGACAACCCAGGTTCAAGTTAACCCCTCAGCCACATGAGCTTCCTGGATGACTCTGGCTAGTCACACTTTCTTAGCTGAAGACATCTCATAGGGTTGTTATTGGGAGAAGAAAACGCAAAACCACCTTCTGCTTCTAAAGAAAAGGCATGAAAAGGTACATATAGTCATGCACACATGCATTTCTACCTGTCTAACATTGGTTTGAAGAGAGTATATGTTGAAAGCCTTCCTATTGTCAAGGAGTTACAATATGAAGGGAGACAGAGATTGGTGTTCTCAGTAATGGTCCTTTTGTTAAAAAGAGCTTAGTTTAAGAGTGGTCTTCACCCCTTTTTGGCCTTTTGTAGAAAGGCAAAGACTTCTGGAGATTTAAACAGCTTGAGTAAGATCTGCTTCAAATATTGCATTGTTATGTTTATGGTTTATGGTTTTATTAGGTTGATAGTTTCTATATTACTGCTTTTTTGTATGGTACTTTGAGATATTTTGTATACTGCCCATAGTCTTTGGGGTAGCATAGTTTACGAAGCTTACAAACAAATAAATAATCAGAGAAATTGCATTGAAAACAGTTTCCAGTAGATTTATGTTGAAGCCTAAGTATTTTAGGGAAGCAGCAGGCAAAACCAGATGCAGGTGTTCTTACAGATATATTTTTTTAAATAAAATATATTCAAAAACATTGTGCCAGAATTCAACCTGATTAATGTGCAGATTATTGATTATCACAATCTGAAGTGAGATTAGGTTTAGGGTTATTCCCTGCTTCTAGTCACTTAGTTTTTCAAAACCAACGTTGTTCCCATCCTGAATTTTTAGTCATTCTGAACTGGATCATTTGGATGATTGGGTGCTGAGGTGGAGAGAAACTTAGTCAACCTACAATTTTCATTGTTCATTTCACTTGCAGAGCATTCCTTGCCACTTTTCCTTGCTTACTCTTTGTGGTTCAGTGTTGGTGCCTTTTCAGTGAAAGGCAAAATGGACTTGATTTGTCTGCCAGTAGAAATCTTCAGCTGTGTATCGTTTTCACAGTGCCATCTCCAACTCCAGCTAAGCATTTTGTTTCATCTCAAGGACTTGAGACTTGAAGTGTGTTTGATGGTGGGGCAGCACATGTGGAGTGGCTATAATTGTCACATAAGACACTCAAAGTGACTGGAGACTTCAGAAGGTCACCCCTGAGCTTGCCAAACAGAACAATGAGAATTCTTCAGCACACTGTAACTTACTAGCTGCAACTGGGAGTCAGCCTTTTTCTGTGTATTTCTAGGAGAATGCCTACTACAAAACACAAAGTGATGTGCAGATTGTGCAGACAGTATACCTGAGCCATATATATTATTGCAGTAGGAGGCTAAGGTAAGAAGGTAAGGACTTGCAAGGCAAAAAAAAAGAAAGAAAGAAAAAGAAAAATAAATATTGCAAAGATCAGTTTCTAAGCTTAAGGACCAGAAATAATATTTTAGGTATGCTGGACTTAAGAGGCTCTTCTTTTTTTATCACTCATGCTTTATATTGCCTGTGGTCTTTCCTTGAAAGCACTATTTTTAGAAGATTATGTAAAAAAAAATTACAAGTTATATTTTTATGCCAAAGAACACCATATCCACATTTTATCATTTAAACTAACCAAAACAACCTAAGAAATCCTGTAGAGAAATATTTTGTCAGCAGCTGCCAATTGTCCTTCCATTGGACAATTCCTTGTTGCTGAGCTCTTATATATTTTCCTTCCAGGAAAGTAATTCCCAACAAATTTCCTTCCTCTGGATGTATTCCTGAATATATATATGTGTGTATGTTGTTGTGCTTGTGCTCATGTACACACACACACACACACATCAAATACACATGCACAGTTAACTTTAATATTATATGTATATATGTTTGTGCACACACACACAAACATAAAGCATTAAAATGTGCATGTAAAAGTACTTTTTTATTCCATTATATTTTTCTCATGCTGTTTAGAATTACTATTATAATGACTGCTATGCTTTCACAGTGGCTAAAGCCCTTACCTTCTGAATAGTAGGCTGTCGGTTCAAAACCTGATATAATTTATTTTTAATATTAATTTTCTTTCTTTGAGCTTTCTGTCTTTAAGTACCTGCATAGTTGGCACACCAGTTACCAAGGAGCTGGTGGCAGGGGTTGGGAGGAGGGGGATCCCTCTTTTTTTTTTTAAAAAAAAGGAAAGAGTAAAATTAGTAATTTAAAAAAAAATCTGCCAGCTTTATAATCAGAAAAAAATCTATTTACAAGGCAAGCGTTGCAAGCATTATGTTATTACAGGATTGGTAAAGGCAGATTTACAAGGAAAGAGAAAGCATGGTAAAGCACTGAGTCAGTTGAAGCAATATTATTTTCTCTACAGAGTAGTCAATGAACTGCTGACATGTGTCATGTGAAATGCACTTGAGGCAACATAAAATGGAAAAGTGTACTTTAGAACAAAAAAATAAAATAAAATCAAGTCCTGGTGTCATTTTAACAGGGAGTGGGGGATTAATAGAGGGTAATGTCACCTGATTCTGTCCTCCAGAAATAGTTGCCTTCCCATTCTGCCAGTTGGGGTGGTGTGGAAAAGGAGGCTCAAAAGCCCTTTTTCTTCTGGAACAAGTGAGACAGCTGATGCTCTCATTGAGTGCTTGGACAAAACAATGGGCTGACTTAGAGCCATTAATCTGAGATACAGTACAGACAAGATATCTTCCTTCTGAGTGTTTCTTCAATCCATCATTATCACCAGTAGCATTTTAGTTTGGATGGACCTCTGATTAATTTAGTATTCTGTATGAACTACAGTATGTAGCTACACTATGTTCCATAAAGAATCTTTTCCATAGTTCAGCACAAAGTCCATGTGATTTATTTTATACATTATACATTTTATACATTATACATTATAGATGTTTGAGTCACCTGCATACCGCCCACTCAGATAAGCTTGATTATTACAGTACATATGGTATATATGGTATATAATGTGTTTTATGATTTTTACATTATAGATGTTTGAGTCACCTGCATACTGCCCACTCAGATAAGCTTGATTATTACAGTATATATGGTATATATGGTACAGTATATATGGGCTGACTTAGAGCCATTAATCTGAGATACAGTACAGACAAGATATCTTCCTTCTGAGTGTTTCTTCAATCCATCATTATCACCAGTAGGATTTTAGTTTGGATGGACCTCTGATTAATTTAGTATTCTGTATGAACTACAGTATGTAGCTACAGTATGTTCCATAAAGAATCTTTTCCATAGTTCAGCACACAGTCCATGTGATTTATTTTAATGTGTTTAAGCATGGGGTTGATTATTATTTTTTAAAAGTAGGAAGCACTAAACTGTTAACTAGAACTGAGTTGATTGTCTAATATTTGAGCCTTCCAAGCACTAATTATTTTTTTCCCCTCCCAATCCTTTAATACTCTTGGTTGGATATTCTTAGGTCTTGTACTCCCCCCCCTGCCTGCTGCTAGTTTTAAATTTGGTTTATGTGTTGCCGATGGTTTACAGCTCCTATTAATATTTTTCCCCTAGAGTTTGGCTTTGTTGTTTTATGATTTTTAAATTATAGATGTTTGAGTCACCTGCATACCGCCCACTCAGATAAGCTTGATTATTACAGTATATATGAAAAGTACAATAATTAAGAAAAGGTAAAAAAAAATGGCTTTTAAAAAGAAGAAAGAAGCTTATCTATCATACACTTCCTGGATGCTTCAAAATATTCTGAGAGCACTGTGCTATAGTTCACATATAGAATGCTAGCTTAATGTTAGGTTTCTTTGTTGCCCTACCTGAACTGTGAATATGGCTTATGCTATACCAAAACTTTCCTGTGATTACACATTTTGGAACTTTGGTAATGGTAAAATTGGGTATTTGTTATTATTATAATTATTATTTTTTAAAAAAATCTGATTAGTTTTCAGCAACCCACAGAGGTTATTGGGCACTTTGGTTGAAAACTGTTATGTTTCAGCAACAGATGGATAACTCCCTCACTGTGATGGGAAATTGTGCTAGAACTCCTTTGCACGTAGATCTGTTAAACTCAGTAAAACCATAGTATAAAAGTTCATTCATGTAGTTTTTTTAAAAACCACTTCTGGTATTTATCTGAACAGATTATGCTACAAAGTAAAAGATGTAGCATTTATATTCCTGACAACATATAATTATTTATTTGCAGCTGATACAAACTGTTAGTGCCGTGGATAAAGATGAACCACCACGTGGACACAAATTTTTTTTTGAACTGGTGCCAGAATACACAGTCCATCCAAACTTTTCAATTGTGGACAACAAAGGTAGGCTTTAATTATTGGTTCTCTATGTTGCATTTTGATTCCTTTGCTGAAAATGTGTTAAATATAATTTTCCATGTCTTTGATTCTTCTGGTGCAGATAATACAGCAGGCGTTGTAACCAGACGGAATGGATATAGCCGCAGTAAAATGAGCGCCTATCTCCTGCCAATAATAATATTTGACAATGACTATCCCATCCAGAGTAGTACGGGCACACTGAGCATCCGAGTGTGTGCCTGTGACAGCAGGGGAAACATGCAGTCTTGTAATGCTGAAGCTTTGCTTCTACCAGCAGGCCTTAGCACAGGAGCACTCATTGCTATTCTGCTCTGCATTATTATTCTGCTGAGTAAGTGGATCATTTCCTCTTTCCTTCTTTGTACCTGGAAATTGTTAAAGGAGACCACATTTTCAGAAGAACTTGTTATCTCCTTAATCCAGGCTTTTGCAAATGGTAAATTCTCCAGCATTTAGGTGCTGGAGAACTCTTAATCTCATAAAGCCAAGGATGCAGCACAATCTAAAGATTGCCTGAGATGCTGGTGGACTACAAAACATTACCAATGGGCTGCATTTAGCTTGTTGGGTTAGTTATTGCAAGCAGGTTGGTTTTACTTAAAGGTTGGTCTTAAAATGGAATATTTCTAGAGAGTTCTGATACTGATGATGGCATGATGTTTATATTCAACAGTAATGTAGTACATCTTATTTTTGATTGATATCTCTTATCTCATTTCAAATCTCTGTAGTTTCAAAAAAAGAGAGAGATTATGTCAGATACTTAATGCATAAACAACTTTGGCTATTTAGTACTGCATGTTCTATGGTCTCCAGTAGATGGGAACTGCTGTTGATAGCAATAAATTGGTAATCACTAGAGATTAAAGTTGGTAATTTTTAAAGTTGGTATTTTTTAAAATTTATATATTTATATTTATCACCTACCATTTCTCAGGGGTTTAAGGCAACCTATATCAGGATCTCCATTCATCTCATAAGGATAGTTTTGCTTAGTGGTAAATGTACCAAAATCAGCTGTTTATCTGGGACAATGGTAGATATTTGTATTACTAAAATCATAACCTCACCATTATCCTTATTGCAAAACAGACATCCATTTAGTCCTTAAAATAATCATGTGTCATATACTGTACAATTCTTAAAGTTCAAATTCCCATCTGGTCAGCTGGTATAAGAATTCACTATATTTGTCACATTGAATTATTGCACCTCAAAGTTCACCTTTGAGGACTGTAAGTAGAGAATGGAATACACCTGAGTTTTACTCTCTAATTATTTTGACCTCCATGAATTCAACTAACACAATTCACTATGGAATCTGAGAATTTGGTTTATTAAAATCCCAGATAACACCAAAAGTGATTCTCACACTCAGAGGTTTTAAATATAATTTTCCATGTCTTTGATTCTTCTAGTTTATTGAAATTTAAAGTTCATTTTCTGTAAAAAAAAAATGGGAAAAGTTAAAAATAAATAAATTACCAGAGGGAGAATAGAATCAAAAGAGTTTGAATTGTGTTGTGATAATGTTGATGGTGTTCTGTGTTGGATAGTAAGACATTAGGCACATAGTGGCTCAGTGGCTTAATGATGCTGGAGATGGTTTCAGCTTCAGCAGTTCGAACCTAGGCGTTGCCTGGCAAGGTGGGATCCTGTCATTCATGTCAGCTTCAGTCCACCTAACAGTTTGAAAGTATGTTCTGTGCAAGTACATAGATAGGTACTACTTCAGTGTGGAAATGAGCTGGTGCTCTGTGCAGGCAGTCAGATTCCTGATGGTTCTGAATTTTCCTGGTTGCCGTGCCTTCTTGCGAGGCAGCTCTAGAAAGGGAGGGGGCCTTGGTTGATGCTGCAGGAAGAGCCACTCATCTTTCTCTCTGGTGCAAAGCATCCAAATAGTAATGAGATAGCATGTTTGTTTGTTTTTTGTAGTGTTTTTTTTCAATTCAAGATGTTAAAACCTGTTCTTTAAATAAAGTGCCAGTCTTTAAGTATGACACTTGATGTTATTTCTCCTTAAAACAATGACGAAGAATATTAGAGGAAGCTGACTGTAGATAAGGCCAAAAAAAAGAAGCTTGTTATTATGCCAACAAGCATTGTGAGGCTCTCCCCCCCTCCCCAAAATCAGTGCTGTATTCAAACGTTCTGAACAGAATAGACCAAACCAGATAAGCCACCTGCATTTATTAGTCAACTTATTTCTGCAACATTTTAAATGATTCTCATTACAATGAAATCTTTCCTTGGGCATTTGATATCCATGGCTACAAAATATAGAAAGAGGTTTTCAAGAATGTGGGACCTAGGGCTATTGTCTAAATACACAAATGTGTGACCATACTCATGGATGACCACTAGTGTCTCCAGGATGCTCCTTTTGTCCTATTGGAAAAGGGGAATTGCTCGGAAGAGTGGGGAAAAGAAGGGCATTAAGAAGATCCAGACAAGGAGCATGAATGACTGGAGTGAATGGAAAAATGGGGGAAAACTACTTTAGGAATTTTTATTCACAACAGAATTGATAAAAAGCATATCTAGGCCAACGTTGATATATTGATATTTGGGGAAAATTGAAAACAAGTTGCAAGAGAGCTTAAACCCAAATAAAACAAATATTTTTATACAAGGGAAAGTATAGACAGCATATAACATTTGACAACATGTTGAATGGGGAAAAAAAGAATATACTGAGTCCATTTTTTATGGATTGTTCTCATAATTTTATTTTAAAGCTGAGATTTCAATAGAGATGGCCCTTATTATTCAGATAACAGATAACGAGACCTTGAAAAAGAATTCCTTTCCACCATTTTGCACTTTTATATAATATATAAAAAGCACTCAAAAGGAGTCCTTCAAACAGGCAAAACATAACAAAGTGGAGGTAAACAACATTTTTTTACAAATCATAACTAATTCCGGTCTGTTTTTATCAACTGAATATACATAAAACTTCAACTAACAGAACCATATGCAGAGAAATTTGGAGAAATAATCATGTCATTCTATGTATTTCTTTTAAAAAGAAGGGAATATGGACTGGAGAAGCGTAATTCACCTGATTAAGGTCAGAGCATGACATCTATTTTAAAGACAAGGGGAATAAGTTAATTTATCTATTGATAGGTGTAGTTTAGAAAATAGCCTTTTTTAAGGTTATCTATACCTCAAAACAGAGTTCCCCAACCTTTCCAGGTTTGCAGCCCTTGGGGGAGGGGGGAAAGAGGGGGTGGTTTTGTGGGAAGTGCAGGCAGGCATGAGTGCATGTGCACGAGCACCCATTGCTTGCATAAGTGTGAGTGAGGCCAAGAGCAACCATGATGCTTGTGTGAGTGAGGCCCCAAGTGCTCGCACAAGTGATGCCCACGATGCTCGTGGAAGTGGGACTGCAAGTGGCAGTAATGTTCACAGGAATGGAGCCCCGAGCATCTGCAACATTTGCATGAGTGGTGCTGTGCGTGCACAGCGGCCAGTCACCCATGCAGCCAGTTGTGAATAGGCCATGGACTGGTAGTGGGCTGCAGCCCAAAGGTTGGGACCCCTACTTTAAAATGCTTGTATTGCTTTTCTTTTAATTAATTTAATTTCCTGGGTTGGCCTTATCCCATTTTCTGAATTCCCCTACTCATCCCAGGACAGGCGTCTTATGATGGTACTTCTGACTTTTCCCCAGAATTTCAAATATGCCTCCAGAGCCCAAAAGATCCATAATTTCTCCATATAAGTGGGAATATGGTTTAAAGATTAAAGTTCTTGATCCTATGGATCATGAGACCCTCCTCTGCACTGGGATGAAATATACTGTAAATGCATCCTGGCTAGATTAATTATTTAAACAAGCCCATTCATATGTTGGTCATTATTTCCCCAAGCAAGATGTAAAGAATAATTCCTGTAGTTCATTCTGTGGTGATAAAGACACTCTTTTCAATGAGTTTTTGTCCTTAACTCCTTTCATTTAATTAAGAGTCTAATATTTATATTTATCTTGCCTGTTGTGGTTAATGAGTCTTAAAGGTTCTTAGCTTTGCCAACATTGTTCCTAATCCAGGTGTTTCCTATTCAGTGCTCCTCACCCTCTCTATTGTTACTGTTGTCTTCCAGTACTAGTTGTGCTGTTTGCTGCAATGAAGCACCAGAGGAAAAAAGAGCCCTTGATCATTTCAAAAGATGACATCCGAGACAATATTGTCACATATAACGATGAAGGAGGTGGGGAGGAAGATACCCAAGCCTTTGATATTGGCACGCTGAGGAACCCTGAAGCCAGAGAGGAAAGCAAAATGAGAAGAGATGTGATGCCAGAAACTATTTTCCAGATAAGGAGGACAGCATCTTTGTGGGAAAACATTGATATTCAAGATTTTATCCATCGAAGACTCAAGGAAAATGACTTGGATCCAACTGCACCTCCTTATGACTCTTTAGCAACATACGCCTATGAAGGGAATGATTCTATAGCAAATTCACTTAGTTCTTTGGAATCACTTACTGCAGATGGTGGGAATCAAGACTACGACTATCTGAGTGACTGGGGGCCACGATTTAAAAAATTAGCAGATATGTATGGTGGGGATGAGAGTGACCAAGACTAACTGTCTCCTTCAAGATTTCTGATGCAGCTCCAGCATTCCTGTGCATGAGCAGGGATCTCCTCTCCTCTCCTCTCCCATCCCCCTTCCCCCTCGCCTCCCCTCTCTTCTTCTTCTTTTTAGTGGAGAGGTTGGGCAGTGGCCTTGTGCAAACAACCCAAGGATACGCATATGGAATATTCCTTGTAGCTATAAAGGCCAGGTAGGGAGAGATGTCCTACATGGAAGGAGCACTTCATTGATGTTGGAGACTCTTGGATCATGGCCTGAAAATAGTATTTTGTGACTGGGTCCTTACTGATGAGATTGATGCCTCTGTAATTAGATTAAAGTGGCCTATATTCTCCTACTTGGAAAAAAACCCCACAATACATAGGTGTATGTTTTAGTAAAAGTTTGCTTAATAAGTCAGTGTGAATGAAAATGACTGTTTTTTTAAGACAGAAGTAGTATCTCATCTTTTTTTTTGTCTAGGAAGTTAGAAAGAGGATATTCAATATTATTTGGGAAGGGGTAAAATATCTTTAAAAGGCTTTTTGTGCCTTTCAGAAGAACTTTGGGAACACAAGTTTTTTTTTCCTTCAAAAAATAACACTTTGCTTCACTTTCCTTGCTACTATACCTTATACCGTCCCCTTCAAAAAATAACACTTTGCTTCACTTTCCTTGCTACTATACCTTATACCGTCCCCTATCCTATAACATATACTGATTATTCCTTAAAAAAATAAGAATGAATATTACTGCCATATCTATTGAGTTAAAAATGTCTGTGTTGATTCATATTTTTCTATCTATCTAAATATATATATATACAAATATAAATATGTATATTTATATTTTTGTATTTTTATTAAATAAATTCAAATTTATAAATAAATTATGTTTTCATGTACTCTGGCTTTGTGTGCCCTTTAGTCAAAACTGTGTAGTATGTTTCAAGTTGGAGGGAAAGGGTGTTTCCATGAAGACTCTGTATTTGCCCTGGAAACCATTTTCAAAAGAGAGTGGTGATTCTCCTCATGATGGTCTTCCTCAAAACACTTCATGAGGGAAGTAGGACTTGACATCTAACAGCACTCTATCTTGTCTCCATCACTGGACTTGATTACTTTTCATGTTACCTTCTGTGATGTAGCAGTTTATTATGAAGATGTTTTCAAAGGCTCCACTCCCCCCCTTTGTCACTCATTTTAGAGACAATACAGATAATCCTTGTCTAATGACTATAATTGGGACTGGCAACTTGGTGTTCAAGCAAAGTGGTTCCTAAATGAAACCACAACTCTGCTTATGATCCTACTTTAGCTTTCATTTGCTTTCCAGACCTGTAAGGATCGTAAATGTGAGGATTGGTTGCAAGTTTACTTTCTCATCACCATTGCAACTGGGAATAGTCACTAAGTGAGGCAGTCACTAAACAAAGATTACTTATGTGAAATGGTAGCACCGGCCCTGCTCTTGAAAGGAGAGAAAGTATTTTGGCAGCAATTCAATAGAGTGAAGTGGAGACAGAAATTGACTTTGTTGCCAGTAGAGATGGAGGATGTGATCACATGCCCTCAGAAACAGTGCTGGGGTGGCAGTATTTCTGTAAATGGAAAGGCCTTAGCTATGCTTAGAGAACATTCCTGACAAATACTGAGATTTAAATTAGTCAAATCTAATTAGTAAGAGACAAAGTGAAACAACCTTCCCCCTTCCATGAATCAATTTAATTATAATCGTTACTAGGCTAAAAACAAAGGCTCTTTTAATAGATGTCTGATGATGAACATTCAGATCAGTTCCAGAACATTTATTACATTTTGATTGGCATTTCTGATACAGAGGCCCTCCAAGTTTAAAACAGCATAGACAGTTCTCCATCTGCTCCCCATCCCATAATTCTCCCACCAGTAGAACCTAAAACTTGGAGGGCCTCTGAAGACTGCATTTATTCTGTTTATCATTTAACCCCCACAACAACCAGAATGTGGGGGTTAGATTGCAAAATTGTTTCCAAATTTTAAAACAACAATAAAACTCTAAAACGTTAACCTATATTAATGAAGAACACAGAAACAATTTCAGAATATGTATGTATGCATGTTTGTGTGTGCAAAAACATACACTCCAAGACATAGAAACTTCCCAGAATAACGTGGGTTAATATAAAATCAGACCTCAGTATAGGTTTTGTGGATGCCATATAACTCTGTTCCTCCTTCTATTAGTTACAGTTATTCCAATGTATCTATATATTAAAGTAGGGGTCCCCAACCCCCAGTCCGCGGGCACTTAGGAAGTGGGCCATGCAGCTGGAGGTGCGCTGAAAGCACGTCTTCCACCTCCAGGAATGTGGCCAGTCTGCGGGGGTCTGGGCAGGAGAGTGGCAGGGCAGAAGCCATCTTGCTCACTGCAAGGTCCTCCGACAGCTGCACTTGCAACTGGTTTGCAACATCTGAGCTTTGTGTCCTTCCTCCTCTGCCTCCTCCTGCTTCTTCTGCTATCTCTCCTTCTGCCTCCTCCTCCCCTCCCCGGTCCTGCTCCCTCTTCCTCTTGCTTCTTCTTCCTTCTCTTCTTCCTCCCTTTCCTCCTCTCCCCCTCTCGGCACCCTAGCTGGGGTCATGCTCCCTTCGTGCAACTCTCCAAGTTTGCAAGACAAATGTGCGTCTGGCCAGTTTGCAACCAAGGGCTCACCCAAAGTCTCTGTGGAGGGGGACCCCCACAAGTGTGTGAGGGTGTCTTTCTCAGAGTGCAAATAGGGGCAGGGAGAAGTTACCTTTCACCTTAAGCACTGCATCTCCAAGGGATTCTCTCTCATCTGCACCTTTTTTAAGACTGCTGGGCTCTGTTGCACTTCAGCTTGAGCTTTTTGGTTTTATTTTGATGCTCCAGGTGTCCCATGTTTTGGCAACATCCTGCCTGCTTTGCAAGGTTTAATTTGGTGTGTGTGTGTGTGTGTGTGTGTGTGTTTGTGTGTGTTCCTCCTTTCTTCATGCAGCTCTCCAGCTCTCTCTCTTTCTCTTGGTTGTTTTAGCACTTCCTCAGTGTGCTGGTTCTTTGGTTTGTTTTGCTAAAAGGCTGAGTTTAGGATTGTCTTTTTTCCTTCCCACTTTCTTAGAAACAGAACGTCGCTGGTCTAATCTAAGATAAGACAATAATAGAAATAAAGTGCATTATTTATTTATCTGTTTATTAAAAAAAAATTACAATAAATGTAATGCACTTGAATCATCTTGAAAACTCCCCTTCCTGGTGCCAAAAAGATTGGGGACCTCTGTACTAAAGATCACTTCTCTTCCAATTTTAGAGGAAGATATCCCCTTCCTTCCTTCCTTCCTTCCTTCCTTCCTTCCTTCCTTCCTTCCTTCCTTCCTTCCTTCCTCCCTCCCTCCCTCCCTCCCTCCCTCCCTCCCTCCCTCCCCTGCCTGCCTGCCTGCCCCTACCATTTCTGCTTCTTTCTTGATTTTGGCCAATACTAATATGGAATTACCAGAGCCAGTATTTTCAGTCTTTCGGGTAACAGGAAGAATTTGGAAGCATTAAGCCACTGCAATATTTAAAGCACTCAGTTCATTTCTTTCAAATCTCCTTAAAATCTTCTCTAATGAATTTAAAAACACCTACTAATTGACACCAACTACTAGAGACTTTTGTGGGGCAAAGAAAAAAAAGCTATAGGCCATAGGTTATATCTTTATAATGTACAATATAGAGTTTCCCAGGTTGGTTGAACTATAGCTCCCCAAATCCCTTCCTTCTTCACACTGATAAAAGTTATATCTTGTACATGTAACCTTTACAGTTGGAAGATACTGACATTTGGGAACACCAGATTTCTGGGAAGAGTTATAAATACATTTCTAAATTAAAAGTAGAGACACAGATTGTTCTGCTATCTGCAAAATCCAGAAGTCATTTGATTGTCTGACTCCGATATAGACTAAGAATGACTCACCCTTATGGTAGCCTGCTCTATGGTATTGTGAACGTACTGCTGTTGTGAGATTGTGTCCTAATTAAGTGGCAGTTCTGCAGCAGCTAGTCATGGACGGATATCATTGACTGCCTCCTGTAGGTTTGGGAGTTATTCCTGTAATTACCATGTTTTTCTCCACACAAGTGTCAGTATTATCAACACTAAGTCCAAAAATGAAATATAGTTATCCAAATCTTGCAATGGCAGTAACCAAGAATACAAGTATATATTGACTTTTTTGCAAATGTTTCATACTTACGCAAACCTGGCTGCCTGTTCATACCTGTATATTTATTATTAACTTACCGGCATTCTGGCCATGGAAGGAAACACTAATTCTAATGTGATTAGAGGGATTATTTATTTGATTGTTCAAGCATTTACACAGCTGCCCAACTCAAATGAAGTGTCTCTGAATGGCATGTACCAAAGTAAACATGCAGCAAAGAACAAGAGAAAACAAAATCATACATCATTGAAATAATTAAAGTGTGCAAGATGGTGAAATGACAAAATTAGGTAAAGGTAAAGGTTCCCCCGCACATGCGTGCTAATTGTTTCCAACTCTAGGGGCTGGTGCTCATCTCCATTTCAAAGTCAAAGAGCCAGCACTTGTCCGAGGACATCTCCGTGGTCATGTGGCCAGCATGACTAGACGCCAAAGGCGCACGGAATGCTGTTACCCTCCCACCGTAGTGGTCCCTATTTTTCTACTTGCATTTTTACGTGCTTTTGAACTGCTAGGTTGGCAGAAGCTGGGATGAGTAACAGGCGCTCACTCTGCTACGTGGCACTCGGGATTCAACCCACCAAACTGCCGACCTTCTGTTCGACAAGCTCAGCATCCTAACCCACTGAGCCACCACGTCCCTGACAAAATTACAACAACCAATAGAGAACTCTACTCAACAAAATCCATGTGCTTAAGGAAAGACACAGATCTTAATTGTATTTCTAAAGACTAGCAAGATGAGCCTTGCTGCATGTTGGGAGAATATTGTTCCAAAGGGGAGGGGCAACCCATAAGAATGCTCTCCTTGTAGGCCTCATGATGACAATGTGGAAGAGCAGGTTACTTCAAAACTGAGTCACCTGTGCAGTTTTCTGTCCCTGTCATTTCAACCTTTACCTCAGTATCAGGAGGGCAGAGTTGCCAATAAAGCTGCAACATTGACACAGGAATGGGTGGAGGTAGTGTATGTTCTGGCCTTCTGTTGCCACTCTGCAGATAAAGTAAAGCGGCCACTGAAAGAAGGAGTTTTCCTTCTGAGAAAAGAGACAATCATCTAAAAGAGAGGAAAAGAAGGATAGAGGCCCAACAAAACAAAGCACAATGAAAAAAGGTACAAGAGCTCTACATGGTGGCCATTAACTCCATCTAGTGCTGTTAATGTGGCTTTTTGCAGTATTTTATGACTTTTAGTTTTGCACAGTTTTTAATCATTTGTGATAAGTGGCCCAGAGTTACCTTGTGGTAAATGGCCAATAAATTTTACAAAAAGAAAACAACAGGAAAAAGGAGTCTCAAAGAGGGTACTAAGACAGAACAAGCTTAAGAAAGAAAGGCTTATATACTAATAATAGTACAGAGTGTAATATATACATAATAGTAGCAATATAATATGTTGGATAGTAGTATAGAATATAGTAATAATATGACAATAATTGTTGTAATTATCATAGTAATAGTATGTAGAGATAGAGATAGCAATAAAATAGAACAGTGTTATATGCTGCTCAAATTCACCTTTTTTTTGGTGAGATAGGCAACCATACAAATTTGATAAATAGGCTGGAGACTGGATAAAAATTGTCCAGGTATGCTGGATCACTCAAGAAAGGGACAGACCTCTGTGTCTTACAGGCCATTAGAATCAACTCCTCTTCAATCTCAGAAAAGCATTTACTACCATATAGATCAACCCACATGTTCATTCCATGAAGGATTTGACCAACCAGGAGGTACATGGATCTAACATGTATAGGTGGCCACTCCTACAGCTCTGTTTAGTTCCTATCAGCTGAAAGTTTTCTGGGATACCATCCCGGCACCATGCTTCAGTCACTTCCATAGGACCTGCTCAGTGGGTTTACCTCAGAGCATTTTTATCTACCGTATGTTGAGAACAACTCCACAGTCATCCTGAAGATGCTCCACCAGCCCTTCCCGATCCAAAAGATTGATTCATCCTGAACAGAACTTTGATCAACACTCGGAAGACATAATAAAAGTCAAGAAGTAAACACTGTTTGCTGTTTGTAATGTCACTGGATAGACTGTCACAAAGGGTCTTAACTAGGTGAGTTCAGATTCACTGTTAGTTTTCCTCCAGCAATACTCTAAGCATCCCTTCTGTTGCTTTATAACCACATACCTTTTGAAAACCAGGGAGCACACCATGGACTAAGAACAGAGAATCTGTATGGTCATGATCTGGTCTAATGCCCACCACTTCATTCCAGGTGGTAACCAAAGACTCATGCAGACCATATACAAAAACTTCAGGCAAAACCACAAGTTCCCTTTGAAACCCAATAGGTTCATTAAGTGCTTGAAGTGGGCCAGCCAAATATGTTCCCCATCTATATTTGTGTGTGTGTGTGTGTGTGTGCGTGCATGTGCATAAACATGCTACAGTAGCATGTATA
This sequence comes from Vipera ursinii, assembly GCF_947247035.1. NCBI lineage: Eukaryota > Metazoa > Chordata > Lepidosauria > Squamata > Viperidae > Vipera > Vipera ursinii. The sequence goes on along the minus strand of NC_139516.1, from coordinate 136,105,564 downwards.
GTATATCCAGGCTCAACAGACAATAACTGTCTATGATAAAGGTGGATGTCAATGTCCCCCTAAGTCCAAATAACATCACCACCAAACCAAAATAATAAAAAAATAGATTTAGAATGTGAGCCCACTGTGAATCTAGATAATATAATTTTCATAGTAGCCATGAAATCTTGTGCTGCTTTCAAATCTACTTACAGGGATGGCAGTTTCAAGTCCCCTAGAACCATATGCCTGAGTAAGAACATTGCCCAACCTGAGACAGCATCAAGCCACGTATGCAGGGAGACCGTAACATAGCAGGGAAGCTAGCACAGTAACACAACTCTCAGCTGATCCTGACAAAATCATCCTCAATATGTTCACAGACACCATCTTTGAAGGGATGGGCTTGCCTATTTTGTCAATACACAAGCCCACCCCTTCCTTGCGACAGCTATTTTCAAAGAACATTTAAAAAGACTACATGGAACAGCAGATTGCCACAGGATCTAGCATGTACTTCGTACAATTTGTCAGAATATATCTTACTTTTTTTCCCCCATGTTTGAGTTAGACCAGAAAAATCATGAATTCTGCCATGTAGTATCCAGGTCAGGTTCATATAATTCACTTTGTGTGGTTCTGCTTTTGAAGACAGTTCAGAGGATGTTACTGCTGGAAAATATTATAGTTCAGCAGGAATATTGCACTGAGTTGGAAAAATAAGGAAGAAGGAGATTTCTTATTTTAAAAATAAATATCAAGATGGCAAGAACTTAGGGTCAACAATGGCTTGTGCATAAATTATTGCTATTTGCTGAAAAAAGACAGGGCAGCTTTGAAATGCAGATTTAAAATAAAAAACTTAATATCAGCACACCTTATACAGCAATAAACATTCAAGAGTCTTTTCTTCAGTATGCACATTAGTAAGCATTGTACCATAATTCATAGCCTTAACTGAAATGCATGAAGCAGTACCAATGCCTTTAGAGAAAGTCATTGCTAATATTAATGCTTGTCTCAGTTATTTGCTCCCCAAACTTAGATACCTGAAAGCAAAAAAAGTCAGATGCTTAGTTTATAAGAGCTGGAGAGAGTCAAATATCCCAGGAAAGGTTGTAGACCAGATGGATAATTATACTGTAGGTTCAGGTTGTCAAAGGTAATAACCTCAAGGAAAGGGAGGTGGGGTAGTCTGGTAAACCTGAAACTAAGAAATAACTGAAGGAAGATAAGCAAATTCTATCCATAGTGGCTGACAGTGAATTAGGTTGCCTCTGAGACAAGACAGAAGGCTCCAGTGTCTGCTACAAAAGCACATGTTTGAAACATCCTAGCCTGTTATTACTACATACTCTGAAATCTAAACTATCATTCATAATTCTGCATTAGGGTTTCGGCTTAGTGAAGAAGGAAGGAAGGAAGGAAGGAAGGAAGGAAGGAAGGAAGGAAGGAAGGAAGGAAGGAAGGAAGGAAGGAAGGAAGGAAGGAAGGAAGGAAAGAAGATAGGCTCCCAAAGGTACATTGAATGCACATGAGGAATGCCATTTTATTGAGGCCCCAACAGTAAATTGCACAACTCATAAGGAAGTTTATTTTATGTTACAAGTTAGTCTTATCATTGACAGAAGCAGCAGCTTCAAACCACTTAATATGAGAGGCAGGAGGAGAAAAAATGAAATGCTATTGCATTGCGATTCTCACAGTGTAATCTTGACAACAATTACAAGTAGGCCATTCTCTGTTTCATTTTAGCCACAAAGGAATCTTGGACTAACTTTGTAGACATGCAGACTTACAACAAATCCTGAACAAAATGAACAGAGCCTGCTAACTACACTAAAAGCTTCCATGCACAAATTTCAACTGAATAAGTAGAGCAGGGGTCTTCAAACTTGGACCTTTTATGACTTGTGGACTTCAACTCTCAGAATTCCTCAGCCTGCATGCCTGGCTGAGGAATTCTGGGAGTTGAAGTCCACAAGTCACAAAAGGGCCAAGTTGAAGACCCCTGAAGTAGTAGAGTCTTCTTTGAGCTTAGTGTGACTGCTCCTGGTTAATTCATGGAAACATTCTTAACAACACAGTGTGGAAGGATTTTGCGTAACTTTTTCTAGCTTATTTTTCAACTTCAATGTAGGATTCCTGAGTAACCTTCCATCCAAGGACTCAAAATATTTGAACCTGCTTAGCCCAGATAAAGTTAGGCAAGTGACAGAAGCATGAGTATTCACCAATTTAAAAATCGAGCCTTTTTCTTTTTTTAAAAAATGCCCATTACTCAGGACTAATTCAGGAACAAGCATATAGTGCTAGATCCAGATTGTTATTTCAATAGGGAAAGTAGTCTTGAACTGCAGGACAAGACAAGGAATTTATAACTAAGCAGGAGAAAGCATTTCAGAACCTGGAAGATGATAGGGTGCAAATATGCATAGTTACTGATTGTAATGTTATTACAAAATAATGTTGATTCCCAATAAAGATGTGATAAATAAATAAGATTATATAGTCTAAGACAGTGGTGGCGAATTTATGGCACACATGCCAAAGGTGGCACTCAGAGCCTCTCTGTTGGCACGTAGCCATCGCTACCAGCAGCAGGTCCATCAGGCTGCCACTGCTGCTCGGAGCAGGAGCCCCGCCCAGCACAAAGGAGGCAAAGCAGCCGACAATGGTAGACCATTGTCGATTGGAGGACTGGAAGAAAAGGCAGGGGGATGCATTTTACATGCGTGCATGCGGCCACGAGCATGCATGCGCTGCAAATGGGGCAGGGCTAGTGCCTGCATGATACTCACTAGCCCTGCCCCATTCTTGTGTGGTACAGTGCCTTGTATCTGCACCCCGTGGTGCGGTGGCAGCCATTTTATGCCTTGCAGCACCGTGGCCCATTTTTGTGCCCCCGGTTTTTGCATGCCAGAGGTGGCACTCAGAGCCACCTCCCTCCCAAGGGCACCAGAATGCTGATGCAGCCTTGGCACTTTGTGACAAATAACAGGGTTTTGGGTTGCGGCTTGGGCACTCGGTCTCTAAAAGTTTCACCACCACTGGTCTAAGATCTCAGGTGCCTATATCTGCTCAATCTCTCAAGAAATTGATAGCTTGAACATGCATCACATTGAAGAACTATTTGGAGTGAATGGGTCAAAATGTAAATTGTTAATGCATAACCTTTTATTTCGTTATGTATTCTTTTGTTACAATAATTTAATCAGTATGTGATCAAATAAGTTCAGTGCTGAAAAGCAAAGCAGTTTCACAAAAGCTGGTTCAGCACAAGATGCCTGTTTTTACAAGATTCATGGCTAATAGGAAACATGAAATTCTATATTCCTCATTTATCCTACTAGATGATAGCAGTTAGTTGATCTTGACTCATCCTGAAACCTGATCAAAGCCTGGGTATGCTTTCCCCCTCCCCCTATGCTGTTTTTTCCCAGCAAGAGGGAGCTACAGACCCATCCAAAAGAACAATTAATGTATTTTTCACAGTACAATTTAGACACCTGCTGTCTTACTGTTCCTTGCCCTGCTTGTCAATATATTCCTCTGACGTTATGCATGTCCAGTTTTGCAAGGCAAGAAAAAAGAGAACAGATGGGAAGGGAAGGGAAGGGAAGGACAGGAAAGGGAAGAGAAGAGAAGAGAAGAGAAGAGAAGAGAAGAGAAGAGAAGAGAAGAGAAGAGAAGAGAAGAGAAGAGAAGAGAAGAGAAGAGAAGAGAACCCAGTGTTGACTTTTGTTAGTTCTGCTTTGGAGAGAGTTGCTACGTTAATTACATACATATCAGGTCTGAGAATGTACAGATCCAAGTATACAAAAAACCTTCTCTCTTAACTCCTATACATAAAATGTTCTTCCCTTACAATTCATGGAAATACTGATTTTATAGAGTGCTACTTCTTTTATCAGCTGAAATGATTAATAGAAACATTAGATTTGTCAGCATGCAAAATGGTAAATACATTAAAAAAAAAAGTTGAAAATGCCCTGTTGTCTCTGGTGGTGGTGGTGGTGGTGCCACTGCCTCTTCTTTCTCCTCTTTTCTCTTCCTCCAAAACAACCCAGTGAGTAGTACGCAGCTTAGAGTCTGTTAATAGCTCAAAGTTAATGAACACTATGTTTAAGTGGGGTTTTGGACAGGGTTTCCTCTGTCTGGCTTCCCTTTTAGTTCAGAAATTCACAACAACATCAGTTGTTGAACTCACCTATGTAATTGAATTCATCCATCTTGCTGCTAGTTCGCCTCCTCTTTTTCCTTTCACCTTTCCCAGCATTGCAGACCACCCCAGAGAGCTAGGTCATCTTAACATGTATCCAAAGTAAGATAATTTGAGCCTGATCATTAACAGCCATTAAAGAAACCCTAGCAGAAATGATGAAGCAAATAAAACATTATCATTAATGCTTCATGTTAATGCAGTCATCTCCAGTAAAATCATACCAGTCAGGCAAGAACTTTTTGTTAGTTCTCTTTCTAGTGTCATTGAGTACTGACCTCCATGGAACAGAAATACATAATCTGAGAATTGAATGTCTCATATGTCCTGCTGAAATCTTGGATGAAGCTTTCCAGAGTTCCTCCAACATTGCTGACAAATTGAAAACAGGAGAAACTCTTAAGCATCTAGACTGGTTTAAATTAAATTATTAAATTAAATCAAAGTTTCCTTTGGGCAAGGTCTACCCACTTCTTTGTGCTAAATATATCTGTTTTTGGAGGGTTCTATGACCCACTCAAACGTTAAGCCCCTTTGTCTTTCTGTGGTCCTCCCTTAGAACAAACATCAGCAAAGACAGAAGTGGGAAAGTGTTGCACTTGATTTCTGAGGTGTGGGAAGTCACACACCCCACCGAGAAAGGAATATTATTGGGAAT